>NC_083573.1:71868929-72008929 GCF_027579695.1 Neoarius graeffei | reverse complement strand
GAACAAAGGAAAGCCAACTAACTGAAGGCAGAGGACTTGCAGCTACAGAAGAAGATGGCTGTTCGGAGCATTGGCCCAATAAAGGCAAGTGACTTTATCACCAAAATGGGGGTTACAGATGATGTAGAGGCATACTTGCACACCTTTGAAGCCATGGCCACTAGGGAAGGATGGCCCAAGGCACAGTGGGTTGGACTGTTGGCCCCATTCTTATCGGGAGAATCGTTGAACGCTGTCCGAGACCTACCCCCTGACAAGACTACGGACTATGATGCTCTGAAGACTGAGATCCTCAGCCAACATGGGCTCACCAAGTTTGGTATGGCTCAACGCTTCCACAGCTGGACCTTTCAAGCCGACCAGGCTCCCCGTGCGCAGATGCACGAACTTTCCAGAATCACGAGGAGATGGCTGGAACCTGAGAAAACCACAGCGGCTGCAGTAGTGGAGGCTGTTGTCGTGGATCACTACATTCGAGCCCTGCCATATGAGGCGAAGCGCTTCATCAGCCAACAAGCTCTAACCACAGCTGAACTGACGGTTGAAGCTGTGGAAAGGTACCAGGCCACAACAGAAATGCTCCGTGCTTCCAGGAAGGACCCCAGGACTGTGCCCCCACTGCTGACAGGAGGAGGCCACCCCAAAAACCCCAAGGGGTCCAGCCCCCCCGATGGACCGAGGAGAAGCAGAAAACCGTCCCAAGGTCCGACGAATCAAAAGCAGAAACCCCCCTTCGAAAATCATGGACACCACGTCCTCCAGCCCAGCCACAGCAGGACCTGGCTATGCTCCAGGGGGAGCCAGAAGCCAGACGGGTCCGGTTAAGATTCCTCGTGATGGTGACGCCCAACAATGCTTCCGGTGTGGGGGCAGGGGACACATGTCTTGGCAGTGTTGACAACCAGTGGATGAGCCTATGCCCACTGCAGGGTCCTCCAGCTCACCATCCGCCCAGCTGTTTGCATCACTCGTCGGGGCTGCAGATGGGGCCCCAGATCGACCCCCCACATGCCCAGTGACTGTGAATTGCCGTGATGTCGAGGCGTTGTTAGATTTGGGTAGTCGGGTCACCTTGGTGCGTAAGGACCTGGTGGATCCATAGTGTCTGACCACTGACAAAGTTCTCCCAGTTTCCTGCGTCCATGGGGACACCAAGGAGTACCCCACCACTGAACTAAAAATGACCACCACCAGGGGGACTATACACACAAGGGTGGGAGTGGTTGATTCCCTCCCTGTTCCTGTTCTGATTGGACGAGATTGCCCAACCTTCCACCTGCTGTGGAGAGAGGCCCAGCAGAGGCCAGCCTGGGTACCCCGCAGTCAGAGAGGTAAGACTCCTCCTGCAACCACACAAGTGCAACCTGCACAACCCCGCATCCCCGCTTTTGCCCTCGCAGGGATGACAGGCACCCAGGCTGACACAGAGACTGGCCCGGAGACTGGAGAAGAGAATGTGGCCCCGGATAGCTCTCCGAGCTCCAACGAGGAAGACGCCCCAGGCATCGAGGAGCTTCCCCCTCTCACCGGCCAGTATGGTACTGCCCAGTTGCAGGATCCCACACTTGCAAATGCCTTAAGAAATGTGCAGGTGCTAGAGGGTGTGCTGTTAGGGGGTAGAGCAAGCCCTACATACCCCCATTTCGCAATTATACAGGGCCTACTGTATCAGGTGGTGAAGAAGAATGACGAAGTGCATGAACAGCTCCTTGTACCACAGCCCCACCGGGCGACTGTGCTCAACCTGGCACACACACATCCCCTGGCGGCCCACCTAGGTGTTGAAAAGACAAAAGAAAGGATCTTACAGTGGTTCTTCTGGCCTGGAGTTCACAAGGAAACAGAGAATTACTGCCGTAGTTGCCCGGAATGCCAGAAGGTGGCGCCTAAGCCCCCATACCGTAACCCACTCATCCCCTTACCAATTATTGAAACTCCTTTTGAGAGGATTGGACTGGATATAGTTGGTCCTTTGCCAAAAAGCTCCCGGGGGCATCAGTACATCCTGGTCATCCTGGATTATGCGACCCGGTACCTTGAGGCCATCCCCCTGAGGAAGGCTACCTCCAAACAGATAGCCAAGGAGCTGTTCCTCCTCTCCACCAGTCTGGTGATTCCAAAAGAAATATTGACAGACCAAGGCACTCCATTCATGTCCCAGGTGATGAAAGAACTGTGTGCCCTGTTGAAAATCAAGCAGTTGCAAACATCTGTCTACCACCCCCAGACAGACAGGTTGGTCGAACAGTTCAACTGAACTCTGAAGTCCATGCTGAGGAAGGCAACGGAAGAGGATGGGCGGAATTGGGACCAGCTGCTGCCATACCTGCTGTTTGCAGTACGAGAGGTACCCCAATCTTCTACTGGCTTTTCACCTTTTGAACTTTTGCTTTCTTACAGACCCAGAGGGCTGCTGGACATTGCCAAGGAGGCTTGGGAGGAGCAACCCTGCAGACAGCAGACCCTGATCAAGCATGTCAGGGCCATGAAGGAAAGAACGAGGGCCATCTACCCGATAGTGCTTGAACACATGGAGACTGCTCAACAGCAACAGCAGGCCTCCTACAACCGACCTGCCCAGCCGAGAGAGTTTAAGCCGGGGGACAGAGTGCTGGTCCTGGTGCCAACCGTGGAATGTAAGTTCCTGGCAACCTGCCAAGGACCGTATGAGATCATCGAGCAGGTAGGAGAAGTGAATTATAAGGTGAGACAACCTGATAAAAGAAAACCTGAGCAGATATATCACATTAACCACTTGAAAAAATGGCACGCCAGGGAGGCGCTGTTCAGTTGTTTGCCCCCAACAGAGTCCAAAGAACCCGCCAGAGAGGAGGTTCAGGTGGGGCCAGGCCTATCCCCACACCAGCGGCAGATGACCCTAGAGCTGGTGGACCGCAACCGAGACGTCTTCTCCTCACTCCTCAGGCACACAGAGATGGTCCAACACAAGATCCACACTGTCCTGGGCCGAACAGTGACCCAGCATCCCTATCGTGTGCCGGAGGCTCGCAAGGTGGCTATCCAGGAGGAGGTGAGAAAGATGCTAGAGCTGGGAGTCATTGAAGAGTCCAAAAGTGCCTGGGCAAGCCCCATCGTCCTGGTTCCCAAACCAGACGGGTCTGTGAGATTCTGCAATGATTATTGCAAATTGAATGAAGTGTCAGAGTTTGATTCATACCCTATGCCTCGTGTTGATGACTTAGTAGACTCCTTAGGACATGCCTGGTTCCTCACCACTCTGGACCTGACAAAAGGATACTGGCAGGTGCCCCTGACCCCGGCATCAAAGGAGAAGATGGCCTTTGCCACCCCAGATGGTCTCTACCAGTACACACGGTTCCCATTTGGTCTACATGGAGCGCCAGCCACATTCCAGCACTTAATGGATTGGGTCCTGGCTCCCCACAAGAGGTATGCAGCTGCATTTTTAGATGATGTGGTCATTCAAAGTCTGGATTGGGACAGTCATTTACCCCGTGTACAAGCTGTGCTTGATTCCCTCAGAGATGCAGGTTTGACGGCGAACCCAAAAAAATTAAGACTGGCCTTCAGTGAAACCAATTACCTGGGGTACACCATTGGCCGGGGACTAGTCAAGCCCCAGGAGGCGAAGCTGTGGGCCATACAGGACTGGCCGCAACCCCTCACCAAGAAGCAGGTGAGGTCGTTTTTGGGCCTAGCCGGCTACTACCGGCGTTTTATTGCCAATTTTGCCTCCATTGCTGCACCCCTGACAGATCTGACAACTAAACGGCACTCAAGGATGGCGAAGTGGAATCCCGCAGCGGAGGCAGCCTTCATCAACCTGAAGCAGGCCCTCTGTTCCAGTCCGGTTCTGGTGGCACCAGACTTCAAGAGGGAGTTCGTGGTGCAAACGGACGCTTCAGAGGTGGGACTGGGGGCTGTACTCGCTCAAGTACATGAAGGTGAGGAACATCCCATCCTATATCTAAGCAGAAAACTACTCCCCAGAGAGAAGAACTATTCAACGGTCGAAAAAGAGTGTCTCGCTATTACCTGGGCCCTGGAGTCCCTACGATATTACCTCCTGGGCCGGCGTTTCGCGGTGATCTCTGACCACGCCCCTCTGCAGTGGATGGCCAAGAACAAGGAGACAAACAATAGGGTTACCAGATGGTTTTTAAGCTTGCAAGCATTTAACTTCTCTGTTGTTCACAGGACTGGCAGGCGCCATGGCAATACGGATGTCCTGTCCCGGCAAGATGTCCTCTTCACAACCTTCAGCCCGACAAGGACGTCGGTCCCGAGGGGGGGATGTGTGATATCCCGAGAGGCTGCGTTGTCGAGGGGCACTACGTCACACACAGATGGCTCCAACTTCTGACAGCTATAACTCCATCTGGTGGTGGAGTTAGGAACTTCACCCCTCAGCACACAACACGGCAGCCCACCTGTGGCCAATGAGGGCCTAATGAGTAAGAGGGCTTTGTGAGAGCTCAAAACTCTCAGTGTGAAGGTGGAGGAGAGAGGAGCGAGGTGCATGGACTCTCCTGCTGAGTGGAGTATTCATCGAAATGCTTATCTGGAATTCTTACCTGAGGGATTTTTTGCACTGAAATACTTACCTGTGTTACGAACGCCTGGTACTGGGCTGCCACTGAGCTGAAGACTACAGGGATTGTTGACTGGACTCAAAGTAAGGCAGAGGATTTTGTCTGTTCTGAGAACGGGATATTGGACTGAAGGAAACCTGCCTATAATTTTGTTGTTCTAAAGTCAGAGACATTGCTTGAGTTTGACTTTTGGGAATCCGTCTTCGTTTGAACATTGAACTTTGAGTTACCTTTTCTGTTTAATTTCCTGGCATAACATTAAAAATCTTGATTTATTTTAACCTCTGTGTCCTTGCACTGATTGAAGGGTCCCGCCGAGAGCCAGCCAGCCTCTCGTGATATCACAGTGCGTGCGCACACACACACACACACACACACACACACAAAAAAAAAAACCACCAATAGGGACATGTTTTATTTGAAAATGCAATAAATACAGTACAGTCAATCAGCCCTAGGAAACACCATAGGCCTGTACACACACACACGCACCAATAAGGACATGTTTTATTTGAAAATGCAATAAATACAGTACAGTCAATACACTGGATCCTGGAATGTGCAAACACAGATATTTAATATCTGACTAGGATTATGGTTATTGCTGGCGGACATTTTATCACACCACTTCTATGGCACACATAACAGTCTTTGTAAATAACTACATGCTGTTGTTTTTTCGCAAACAGTGAAAGAGATAGTTTGTGCTTTGTTAATAGCTACAACCATAATTTATCATGTGTAGATATTAACAGTGCATCCTGAACAGTTTAAAGGGCATCTTGTTGAGACTTGAGGTGTGCATCAGGACTGGGATACTATGGAACAAAAATGTCGTGTGATTAAAAGTGAGAAAGTAATAAGATATAAAGCTCGTATATAAAGACTGGGATAACCGAAAACTACCATCCAACTGGCCCTGGGAAACATCATAGGCCTATTTATATGATCAATGAATATACGTAACTGGGATAACCAAAAACTACCATCCAAGCGACCCTTGGAAATGCTATAAAACTATTCATGCAATGCACATATGTGTGTGATTTGAATAACCAGATTTCTCCAGATGGAAGAAGAATACCTTCCACATGGATATCCCAGACATAAGCCCCCAGAAAACTGTTTTGATCTGTGAGGCATGTAGACTGCCACTCTTTAGTGGCAGTCTACATTCCTAGATCATACTTTGTTAATTCAACCTCCTTTGGTATAGACAGCTCAAAACATAACAAGAACCAAGTAAATTTGTTAGAAAATATCATGGGCGGCTACAAATTAAACTCATAACATAAAACTGTCCTGTACCCTCTCCAGTTGAGACCAATTATGACCTCAAGTGGTGTAGCTTAGGTTCTGTCAGACCCAGAATTCACAGACTATGCTGATAGTGTTTTCTAATGTTTCCAGGTATAAAAGCAGTAGTGTGTTTTGGCCAGATGGAACACTAAGCAGATACAGGTAGTGGCATTGTATTAGAACCCTAACCGTGCATCACACACTCATAATGAAAGAGGTCTCCTTGATGTAGAGAAATGTTGAGAGCATAGACTAGCCCACAAGCTTCCTATAAAACTCAATCACAGATGATGGATCATTCTGTGATGACTAAACTCTCCATCATTCTGAATTCCCAATCAGATGTCAGCACTGTGACAACACTGGCATCACTGTTGTGTTCACAACAGATTGACAGGGAAAGCAGCAAAGAAATGACACTGAGAAAGAACCTCCAGTGCAAAGTGATTTAAACAGGGGGGTGTCTCTGTTCTGTGTCTGTCTTCCTTTATGTATATGAAATGCTAGTAGTGGGGGGTAAAAGTGAGAGGGGCAGATGAGACACTGAAAAATATGCATGCTTTAGATCAAACTCCAACACATGGGAGACAAAAAGAAAAGCAGAAAGAAAAAGAGACAGCTATACAGAGACAAATCATTAGTGATAGACATACATTGCGTACTGCTGAATAAGGGGGGAAAATGACAGCGTCATCCACACCAATGCCCACACCGGGCATTGATGTGGATGATGCTGTCATTTACCTGCTACACCGGTCACTTTTGCACCTGGAGGGCACTGGGAGCACTGTGAGAATCATGTTCTTTGACTTCTCCAGTGCTTTCAACACAATCCAGCCATCACTGCTTAGGGGGAAGCTGGAGGGAGCTGGTGTCGACTGCCACCTGGCTGCATGGATCATCAACTACCTCATTAACAGACCGCAGTATGTGAGGCTCCGCGACTGTGTGTCTGATGTGGTAGTCTGCAGCACAGGGGCTCCACAGGGTACAGTGCTCTCTCCTTTCCTCTTTACACTTTACACATCTGACTTCAGCTACAACACGGACAGCTGCCACCTCCAGAAGTTCTCAGATGATACAGCCATCATTGGACATGTGTCAGAGGGGGACGATCTGGAGTACAGAGAGGTCATCACCAACTTTGTCGCCTGGTGCGAACTGAACCACCTGCGCATCAATGCCAGCAAGACAAAGGAGGTGGTGATCGATTTCAGAAGGACGGTTCCTCAAATTGCACCATTGAACATCCAGGGTTTGGACATTGAGATCATGGAGGAGTACAAATACCTGGGTGTTCACCTCAACAACAAACTGGACTGGACTAACAACACAGATGTCCTGTACAAGAAGGGCCAAAGTCGTCTCCACCTCTTGAGAAGACTGAGGTCTTTTGGTGTGTGCAGGACACTGCTTAGGACTTTTTATGACTCTGTGGTAGCATCAGCGATTTTCTACGCTGTGGTCTGCTGGGGCTGTGGAAGTTCAGAGAGGGACAGGAAGAAACTTAATAAACTGGTCAGAAGGGCTGGCTCAGTCTTGGACTGTCCTCTGGACTCCATTGAGGTGCTGGGTGAGAGGAGGATGTTAGCCAAGCTGACCTCAATCATGGATAACCCCTCTCACCCCCTACATGAGGCTGTGGGGGCTTTAAGCAGCTCTTTTAGTAGTAGACTGCTACACTCCCGGTGTAAGAAGGAGAAATACCGCAGGTCATTCATACCTACTGCTGTTAGACTGTATAAGACCCACAACTTGTAACGTAGCACCAATAACCTGTTTGTCATTATATTTGCACTACTTCACCATTACTACCTCTGCCATCTCTCATCAATGCAATTATTATGTGCAATAATATAGGCCTTAAACTATTTTTATGCATACTTTTATTTATTTATATATATATATATATATATATATATATATATATATATATATATATATATATATATATATATATAATTTATGTATATATGTGTGTATATAGTCTACCTGTAATGTGCAATTTTTCTGAGCCTCTCAATAAGGCAATTTTTCTATACTTTTTCACGGTAGATGATGCAAATAGCCCTCTGTATTTAATCCTTCGTTTGTCTAATTTTTATTTCAGTTTTATTAACCCCGCCGACAGTAGTCGGAGGGGTTATTATTTTCACCTGCGTCAGTCTGTGTGTGTGTGTATCTGTCTGTCTGTCTGTCTGTCTGTCTGTGTGTCTGCAAGATATCTCAAGAACCAATGGATTGATTTGGACCAAATTTTGTACATGTGTTGCCAATCACCCAGGAAGGAAACCATTAAATTTTGGAGGTCAAAGGTCAAGGTCATGGCAGAACTTCGAAATTTTCGCCCAATGTATTTTAATAGGGAAAAGGCGGGGTTTGCACTCGTTAGAGTGTCCCTGTCTAGTTTGTTCTCTGTTTGACTTTTTCTTGCTACTGTAACACATGAATTTCCCCGATGTGGGATGAATAAAGTGAATCTAATCTAATCTAATCTAATCTAATCTAATCTAATCTAATCTAATCTAATCTAATCTAATCTAAAAAAAACTGCTGTCACCTTGTGGAGGCAGGGCATAGTCAAACGTCAGTATGTGAATGGAGAGCAAGGCCAAAGGAGGTGAGCAGCAAAATGATCACACCTGAGTTTGATTAACAGTGATGTGTGTGTGTGTGTGTGTGTGTGTCCGGGGGGTGGATGTGTGTGTCTGATGGTTCAGTGATGACCGAGGGCTTAAAGGAGAAGAGAAAGAGCTGAGAGGAGAAAGAAATCTAGTACAATGCTGTTGTGTGTGTGCCGACACGTGTGTTTGTGTGTCTCAGTGAGACAATCAAGTAATAAAATATCTGAAAAGTAAAAAATAAAAACATCAATCAAAGAACCATGTATGTTTCATCTTTCATTGTCCCAACATTCTTGAGGTGCTACACACCTCAAATCAAGAACTACCACAGGGACATGTTTATAAACTCCGATTATTCTCAAGATTGAAATGCTAAAAAGGTGGCGATTATCACTTGGGATGGTGGTTTGAAGAGAAATGAGGTAGAAAGCCAGAAAACCTGGCCAAGAGTATAGGTAGATTAGGATGAGATAGGAGTAGAGATAGAGCTTCCTTTGCCCAATTAGGAGAATGATACTTCTGTACATACACACAAGTCATATGGGATTCCCCAGGATTTCAAACTAAACAGAGTTGTGACCCAAAAGCAACTGTAGAGCTTAACGTTGTGCAGCTCAGTCCCCACTGAGAATGGATGATATTCAAACAATGAGGAAATAGAAATACTTCTGTAGATGTCTGTAAAAGATCATGGCACATTTGTGTGTGTGTGTGTGTGTTGTATAGTATATCTTTTTCTCCATCAGGAAATATGCAGTAATTGAAATGGAAGGTTAAAATGTGAGATATGAAATGACTAACATTTCATTTATTACTGTTCTCACAAAACAAAAACACCATAAGAGGAATTTCTCCCAAACTGGTGAAACAATACTAACACTTCGTATGTATGAAAACCGTGGGGAACTTAGCAGACTTCTTACTAGTTCCCTCTTAGTGTTTTGGCTATTGTGTCTTCCTGTCAACTGACTTTTTTCTCCATTTATCCACATAAGGTCTAATCTCATAACAGGCTGTCTCGTATGAAAAGTCAAGCCCATTAATTTAACTACTAGACTATATCCCTCTGAAATATAAGTGACAGGGTAAACTCTAATCGCTGATTTAGAATCTTGTAAGACTACCTTTACTTCCTGCACTTGTTTTGACTCCCTGCTCATTTTCTCACCTGATCATAAGCAACACCAGCTAGCTAGATTAATGCAAGTGGTCAAATAAATAATGAAAACATTAGCTAAGTTTTATGGTGAGCTGGATGACTGATGTCTGTTTCCTGGTGTAGGTGAGGTTACTTGCTAAAATGTTATAGCAGTAGAAAAAAAAATTATATGATACAGAATGCCGTGTTACAGAATGCCTATCCAGATGTTCCAGGCTAGCAAATTTAAGTCATATATGTCTCAGTACAGACTTCTGCCTTGTATTGTAAGATTAAATGTTCAGCAAAGCAAATTAACAAAAATAAGTGTGTAATGGTTGGCCAGTCAGGCAGGGACTTCAAGGAGGAGAAGATTTTTAATTTGCCATGACCAAATGCATGTAGTGGTTATAGAAGCATCCAGCAGCAGTGAGCAAACAGGCATCATGTGAGCAGACTTGTGGTGTAAGCAAGGATTCTGGAAAGCTCTACATCAGACAGTTAGGGTTAAATCAAGCAATCACAAAACAAACCTTTGTCTGAATCCAAGCTAATAGAAAGATAGATATTACAAAATGAAATTAATTAAAAAGTTAGAGATAGACTAACTGAACCTTTTAGAGGGTGTTAAAGTGAGTAATATATGAATCACTGTTGTCATGACAAGACAAAATAAAGCTAGGATTGTGAATGATGAGTGAGCAGTGTATTCTATAGCATACATTTGTAACTGAGAAAGATCTTTTTGCTGGCTCTCTATTTTCTTTTTTCTTGGCCTCACTACATTCAGTGAGTCCATTTAGTCAGAGAGTGGATCTCATTATTTTTCAATTTAGAACAGTTCAGTCAATGATGATTTCAGTCATTTTTTTTACAATGAATGTCACTTTCAGCATGGGTTTCTCACTGCAACCTTCAAGAAGAGGTCAGTTTATCTAGCAAAGCCAAGATATTTACCATGAAAGCATACTGACTCGCACAAACACACAAAAATAAAGTGAGTGTGAAAGAACCATAGTCCGAGGGCAGAGAAATTCGAAACTGATCTAGTTTCAGTTCTTGGGGGAAATCCTCTCTGCCATAAATTCCATTTCATTTCAATTGGTGTGTGAAGTGATAAACAATCCAAATAATGTCCCTGAAGTGCTCTAATCTGCTTAGTTCTGAAAGATGGGTGAAGAGCGGCGTTAATTTCATCAAAATGGCGGCTGACAGAGTGCTAGTGTCTGATGTTGGAGCCCGCAACAGGAAAAATGACCTCCTCTTTCATCCTATTACAAACTGAAGACACTCCCACATCTCCCACTAATGAGAAAACTTAATTACTCAGCACAGAAGTATAAAGACAGTTATGCAAGATGAAGGCAATGTGTTTGTTTCAAAGAAGACTCTATCTATCTATCTATCTATCTATCTATCTATCTATCTATCTATCTATCTATCTATCTATCTATCTATCTATCTATACAACAGCACTCCCTTTTCTTGATGGCACTTCTGGACACAGTTAACATAAGGCTTCCATTTTGCACAGTAATGTTTTAACTGGGGCGGCACGGTGATGTAGTGGTTAGCGCTGTCGCCTCACAGCAAGAAGGTCTGGGTTTGAGCCCCGTGGCCGGCAAGGGCCTTTCTGTGTGGAGTTTGCATGTTCTCCCCGTGTCCGCGTGGGTTTCCTCCGGGTGCTCCGGTTTCCCCCACAGTCCAAAGACATGCAGGTTAGGTTAACTGGTGACTCTAAATTGACCGTAGGTGTGAATGTGAGTGTGAATGGTTGTCTGTGTCTATGTGTCAGCCCTGCGATGATCTGGTGACTTGTCCAGGGTGTACCCCGTCTTTCACCCGTAGTCAGCTGGGATAGGCTCCAGCTCGCCTGCGACCCTGTAGAACAGGATAAAGCAGCTACAGATAATGAGATGGGATGAGATGTTTTAACTGCCATTTGTGGATATAACTATGTATTGTAGCGATTGACAAAGATTTGCCAAAGTAATCCTGAGCCCACTTGGTTATATCAGCTGTAGATGAATGATGGTTCCTAATGGTAATCCATGACTTCCTGATTAACTCGGGTACAAATATGCGGTGACATAGAGGCTAATTTCCCTTAGTTATCCATCAACAGGGGAAAGATAAGAGAATGCACAAACCAAATGAGGAAGTGTGTTGACCTTCATAAGTCAGGGAATGGTTATTCAAAAGAAAAATAGCTACTCACCTGAAAATACCCAATGATGTTTTCCCTGTGCCCGTTCATTTCATTGTTACCCAATCAAGAGCTTGAATGTCCCTTATAAATCAGTATGCAACTGAGTGGTAGCAACACATCTCAAAAAAGTTGGGACGGGGCAATAAGAGGCTGGGAAAGTTAAAGGTACAAAAAAGGAACAGCTGGAGGACCAAATTGCAACTCATTAGGTCAATTGGCAATAGGTCATTAACATGACTGGGTATAAAAAGAGCATCTTGGAGTGGCAGCGGCTCTCAGAAGTAAAGATGGGAAGAGGATCACCAATCCCCCTAATTCTGCGCCGACAAATAGTGGAGCAATCTCAGAAAGGAGTTCGACAGTGTAAAATTGCAAAGAGTTTGAACATATCATCATCTACAGTGCATAATATCATCAAAAGATTCAGAGAATCTGGAAGAATCTCTGTGCGTAAGGGTCAAGGCTGGAAAACCATACTGGGTGCGCGTGATCTTCTGGCCCTTAGACGGCACTGCATCACATACAAGCATGCTTCTGTATTGGAAATGACAAAATGGGCTCAGGAATATATCCAGAGAACATTATCTGTGAACACAATTCACCGTGCCATCCGCCGTTCCCAGCTAAAACTCTATAGTTCAAAGAAGAAGCTGTATCTAAACATGATCCAGAAGCGCAGACGTCTTCTCTGGGCAAGGCTCATTTAAAATGGACTGTGGCAAAGTGGAAAACTGTTCTGTGGTCAGACGAATCAAAATTTGAAGTTCTTTATGGAAATCAGGGACGCCGTGTCATTTGGACTAAAGAGGAGAAGGACGACCCAAGTTGTTATCAGCGCTCAGTTCAGAAGCCTGCATCTCTGATGGTATGGGGTTGCATTAGTGCGTGTGGCATGGGCAGCTTACACATCTGGAAAGACATCATCAATGCTGAAAGGTATATCCAGGTTCTAGAGCAACATATGCTCCCATCCAGACGACGTCTCTTTCAGGGAAGACCTTGCATTTTCCAACATGACAATGCCAAACCACATACTGCATCAATTACAGCATCATGGCTGCGTAGAAGAAGGGTCCGGATACTGAACTGGCCAGCCTGCAGTCCAGATCTTTCACCCATAGAAAACATTTGGCGCATCATAAAACAGAAGATACGACAAAAAAGACCTAAGACAGTTGAGCAACTAGAATCCTACATTAGACAAGAATGGGTTAACATTCCTATCCCTAAACTTGAGCAACTTGTCTCCTCAGTCCCCAGACGTTTACAGACTGTTGTAAAGAGAAAAGGGGATATCTCACAGTGGTAAACATGGCCTTGTCCCAACTTTTTTGAGATGTGCTGTTGTCATGAAATTTAAAATCACCTAATTTTTCTCTTTAAATGATACATTTTGTCAGTTTAAACATTTGATATGTCATCTATGTTCTATTCTGAATAAAATATGGAATTTTGAAACTTCCACATCATTGCATTCCGTTTTTATTTACAATTCGTACTTTGTCCCAACTTTTTTGGAATCGGGATTGTATATATATATATATATATATATATATATATATTCTTGCGCGAAAGCAGACCTGAAAATCTTCGGCTTCGGCAACAATTGGTTTGAGGTGGCGGCTGACAGAACGGCATGGCGTGCCCAGGTGAAGCTTGGTCGAACCCTGTCAGAGCATCAGCTCATGGAACGAGCAGCAGCGAGGCGTCAACGACGTCGTGAGAAGGGTCCCCGATCATCTTCCTAGTTGCGGACCATAACTGGAACTGGTATATATATATATATATATAGATATACATATATATAGATAGATAGATAGATAGATAGATAGATAGATAGATAGATAGATAGAGAGTAAAAATAAGTACATTCTGTGGAAATTGGAGGCAACCATTTCACTCTCTTTGATACAATACCTATAGATAAAGTTAATATACTCCAACAAACGACACATAAAATTGACATTTTATTGTCATTTTCAGAATTTGAATATTTTTTTTAAAAAGCAGTTAAAAAAGTGAGGACACCCTGGAAAAAGTAGGAAGACACATTTATCACACTTTCAAGTCCATAAAATTAAAATGAGGTGTTCCAGATGAGATGCCATGTGGAGGTGCAGGTGGAACCTGTCTTATTTAAACTTGGCATCTAGGACCTGGTGTTCTCTTTTTTCTTATTGAAGTGTGTGGTGTCATCATGCCAAGATCTAAAAAGCTCTCTAAGGACCTCAGAATAAAAGGTTGTGGTTGCCTATGAATCTGCCTAGGGATTTAAAAAGAACTCTAAATTATTAGAAATAAATCATTCCACTGTAAGGAAAATCATCAACAAGTAGTTTAGATTTCAAACAACTGCCAAGTTGTCCAGGACTGGCCACCCCAGCAAATTCCACTAAAAGTAGTCCACTTGATGCTAAAAGAAATCTCCAGGAACCTCAAAATTTCATCACTGGATCTGCAGTTAACTCTTGCAACTGTGAAAGTGCAGACATCTACAAGCAGAAAGAGATTGGACAATTTTGACCTGCATGGGAGGCATGCCAGGAAAACCCTTTGCTATCCAAAAGGAATATTAAGCAAGACCACAGTTTGCCAATGAACATGTAGGAAAATACCAGGCCTTTTGGAATAACATGCTCCGGACAGATGAATCAAAAGTACAGTTGTTTGCCTATAGTAAGAGTACCTGTGTGGCAACCAAAAGTTGGCTTTTCAGGAGAAAAACTTCATACCAATTATGAAGCATGGTGGTGGAAATGTTATGGTTTCGGGTTGTCTCAGGGACTGGGAAGTTTGCATTCATTGATTCAGCTATGAATTCTGAATCATATCAAAGAGTGCTTGAAGATAATGTGAGGCCATCTGTTCAAAAGTTGAAGTTGAACCAGAGGTGGACCTAAATATTCCTAAGCACACTAGCAAATCCACAAAGGAATGGCTCAAAAAGAAGAGATGGAGGGTTATGGAATGGCCTAGTCAAAGCCCAGATTTGAACCCCATTGAAATGTGGGAAGATTTGAATAGGGCAATACATGCAAGAAAATCCTCAAATATCTTGCAAATGAAGGAATTTTGCATGAAAGAGTAGTCAAAAAATTTGAGCAAGCCGATGTCAGAGACTGGTGGACAATTATGCAAAATGCCTACAAGAAGTTATTTCTTTAATTTTAGTTATTTCAATACAAGATTCTAAAGCCAAGGGTGTACTGACTTTCTCCACAGAGGAATATTACCTGTATTGATATTTTATTGAATAAATGATTGAAAGAGCTAGTTTTCCTTGTTGTTTTGTTGAAGTATTTCACCTTATAGGTGCTGTTTTATTTCATCAACCTCCTGCATGAATAATTGAGATTTCATGAAGTGGAACAAAGAAACAAGGAAAGCTACTTTAAGTATGTGCATGTGCTTGCTATATAGTTTGTTTTATCATAATTAATTTATGACAGGAGACCAAGGGCCAGAGGTGTTTGAAATAATGGTATGCTCAGCCATGAATGATGGAGGTCAAGGGCCTTTCTATTTCAAGTAATACAAAACCACAAAAATACCCACCCATAAATAGAGACACACAGCATCTATAGCTTACTAGAAGTTTTTAGAAATACTAAAAGTCCAGGTGGATATAGAGCTTTATTTAGTGCCCTCAAACCACCAAACTTTAATCTGATTTATTGATCATTTTAAAGAGATTACAGAAGCCTGAACTTTGTTTTTCTTTCCTGAGATTGGCTAACATTCCCCTGCTTTAATGGTTTTCTTCAGGGTTATTGACTGATATATTATCCTCTGACTTTGAGAGCCAAGGTTTTCCAATAGTCAATTACTCTACCACTGTGAAGCAGAAAAGAGAGAGAGAGAGAGAGAGAGAGAGAGAGAGAGAGAAAAGTGAGAGGTACTTTCAATGTCCTAAGTTCTGTCAAGAAGAAAAAAATTGTTGCTTGTTTTTACTCATGCTGTGCTTTATGCCCTGAGTCAATTTGAAAGCTCACATATATTTAATACCTGTTTGACCAAACCATTAACTGGTTTATTGTCATTATTATAATGGCATGTTGGTTTTTTGCTGTTTGCAGGTTCATGATAGTTAGGTCACTATTATCATGCTCATGGTGCAAGTCTAAAAATAAGGCATTATTTTGCCTTTTTATATTTTTGTCATTTTCATGAACTTTGACAACAGAGTTGCAAAAAGTGGGAGCTGGAAGGAATATATTACCAAGAGGTGTAATTAGGCAAGCTCCTACTTTCATTTCCTTTAGAAATCAAGTGTGTGCAGTGCAGCATAGTGACAGTTTCATAATGATATACATTTCGATGCTATTTACAGATTTGGCATCAATATTTTCATGTTAGTGTTGAAAATATGAACATTTTTAAATTCTATAGTACAAACAGTGTATTATTTTTATTGTTGCTGCTATTGGTATTACTGTTGTTGCTGTTGTTTTAAGTATTAGAGTAGAATATAAGAATGTTGTTTGCATGTATTTTAACGATATGGATAAGAGCTTAAACAATAAAGTGAAACTCATTAGCGATGACTAATGTGTTATTATGCTGTTCTTCAATAGTTAATGCAGATGTGGAACAGTATTATAAAGTGAAATTATCTTGCACTCAAAGTCCTGCACACACTTGGTTTCTAAAGGGAATGATGTGGGACAGTATTAAACATGGTAAGTCATTACAAATTTGTATTATTTATAATGTACTTTTTTTTTTTACAAATTTGAAAATATGTTAATAGAGAATTTGCTACTGATTACCTCATTGTAGCCGACATTACTACATTACTTTTATCGGGTATTGTTGTCCATTTCTTTCTTTAGACCTCAACTGGCCAATGAAAAGCAAATTCTAATGACTTGAAACAACAACAACAACTATTATTATTATTATGTGATTCCAGCATCCATGATATTCTAGCTGGGTTATATATTTCATGTCTCAGGTCCTTCCTGCACCTTTGAGGCACAACACCTTCTTAACACATGAGCTGTTCTGAGTATGACCAACAGTAGTACACTTCCATTAACATCATATACGTTTAGCTTCTCATGCCAGAGCTTTGTATTTCTGGAGACTGCTCCGAATGCCCACTATTATCTCATCTCATTATCTCTAGCTGATTTATCCTGTTCTACAGGGTCACAGGCAAGCTGGAGCCTATCCCAGCTGACTACGGGCGAAAGGCGGGGTACACCCTGGACAAATCACCAGGTCATCACAGGGCTGACACATAGACACAGACAACCATTCACACTCACATTCACACCTATGGTCAATTTAGAGTCACCAGTTAACCTAACCTGCATGTCTTTGGACTGTGAGGGAAAACGAAGCACCCGGAGGAAACCCACGCAGACGCGGAGAGAACATGCAAACTCCGCACAGACAGGCCCTCACCGGCCACGGGGCTTGAACCCGGACCTTCTTGCTGTGAGGCGACAGCGCTAACCACTACACCACTGTGCCGCCCCGTTATTATTATTATTATCCTCTGCGGCACGGTGGTGTGGTTAGCGCTGTCGCCTCACAGCAAGAAGGTCCAGGTTCGAGCCCCGTGGCCGGCGAGGGCCCTTCTGTGTGGAGTTTGCATGTTCTCCCCGTGTTTACGTGGGTTTCCTCCGGGTGCTCCGGTTTCCCCCACAGTCCAAAGACATGCAGGTTAGGTTAACTGGTGACTCTAAATTGACCGTAGGTGTGAATGTGAGTGTGAATGGTTGTCTGTGTCTATGTGTCAGCCCTGTGATGACCTGGTGACTTGTCCAGGGTGTACCCCGCCTTTCGCCCATAGTCAGCTGGGATAGGCTCCAGCTTGCCTGCGACCCTGGAGAACAGGACAAAGTGGCTAGAGATAATGAGATGAGATGAGATTATTATCCTCCATCCATTATCCATAGCTGCTTATCCTGTGCATGGGCAAGCTGGAACCTATCCCAGCTGACTATGGGTGAGAGGCAGGGTACACCCTGGACAAATCGCCAGGTCATTGCAGGGCTGACACTAAAGGCCAATTTATGCTGACAACCCAGTCCTCACAGACGGCATCGCAGACAGCGTCTGCGTAGCCCCCCCACCTTCGCAGACGCTCTGTGCGCACCTCCCAAAAATTGTGACCACCGCAGAAGCCTTGCAGACAGCATCGCAGACAAGAGGGCTCTGATTGGTCCACTCTACATCCGCTGTACACGCACTTCCGCTTCCCTACTTTCCCAGTTTGGTTTGTTTTCACGACCGCCATTTTTAATAGAAAAATGCACGAAGAGCGGTTGATCGAGGAAGTGAGGAAGTACGTACATCTATACGACTCCAGTTCTAGTCATTATAAGTAACCGGAGGATAAACACTCCACTAACCACACCCACCAACTACTCCTAGTGATTTCGCGACTTCGCGCCCCCTTGCATTGTGGTGGTGAATAACATCGCGCACGCCTATTACTCCCCGCTCAACGATAAATTACAACTGTCTGCGAAAAGCTATCTGCGAAAGACTTGTCGCAAGAGCATGCAGAGGCCCTAAGAGACAAACAACCATTCACACCTATAGTCAATTTAGAGACACCAATTAGCCTAACCTGCATGTCTTTGGACTATGGGGGAAACCAGAGCACCCAGAGGAAACCCACGCAGACACAGGGAGAACATGCAAACTCCACACAGAAAAGCACCTGGTGGCCACTGAGCTCGAACCCAGAACCTTCTTGTTGTGAGGCGATACACTGTAAATGCAAATATTCAAATTAATTAGAAATGATTAGTGAATCAAACTTAGAAATCATCAACCTGTTGTCAACACTAATATTAAATAAATAACTGCTAATTTCAAGTTGGAGAACACGCTTAACTTAGTGTACTCCACTTCAGTTAAATTAGAAAATATAATTTATTGTCCCAGAGTCCTTTGGGCGTTGTGTTTAGACATGCGCAGACCTGCCCCATCTACGCGCGGTCTTTTCAGCACATGCACCAGGATTAACAAAAGTGGAACATGTTTCCAGAGCCTTAAATGATGCGTTGTTTAGCATTTAAAATAAATGTTAATTGCAAAGTAAATCCAATGTGTTCACCATTCATTTTGTTTGGGGGCTCATTACCTTGTATTGTGTGTTTTTTTTATTTTATTAAATTAGCATGTGTCCTATTGTCTTTCGCAAAACTCTTTGGTCAAGAAAATTAAAGTTAAATTGGCCTCAATATGAAGGATGAGTAAAACTAGAGAATTAAGCTTTCACAATTCATGAATATTAAGTTAAATTTATGAAAAAAGATATCTGAAAGCCATTGATTTGAGTACTGTAAACTTAAAATAAATAAGTTAATGTAATCAAAATTATATAAGATGAGTACTGCAAACTCACAATAAATAAGTTAATGTAATCAAACTAATCTAAGTTAATTTGAGTACTGCAAACTCACAAAAAATAAGTTAACCCAATCTAATTTATCTAAATCAACATAAATGACTTTTTTTGAGGCAACGACTTTGCATATTTTTTTTAAGTAAAGTCAACTTATTATATTTTACAGTGTAGTGCTAACCACTGCACCATCATGCTGCCCCTATTATTATTATTATTGTTGTTGTTGCCGCCGAATTAGAAGGCAGTGTCATCATTTTATCATTTAGTTGTGTTTTAATTTCTCGTGGAAACTCATTACTAATTACTGAATCATTACTGTGTTCTTCAGTAGTTAATGAAGATCTACAACAGTATTGTAAAGTGAAACACATATTATTATATTAGTGATAATGGTATGTTTGACCCTTTGTATATTTTTGACTCTTCATCCTCATGGGCCTCAGTCAGTCAAATTTTGACTATAGATAACACCCGTCCACTATCTATTCATGGAGCTTTGGCAGCTACAGCTGTGGCTGTAGAGCCCTATATGTGAGTGGCAGTCCCTGCCACAAAGGTTGCATAGGAAGGTGGTTGCTGTTGGGTTGAAAGCGCTGCACTCTTGACGGTGTGCCCGCCTGGCCGCTGCCTCTTCCAATAACCTAGTTTCACCTGCTTGAAGCTGCTGGTTTAGGGTGTGTTTCCACTTTAGGCAATCTACTGCAATCATCTCCCAAGACTTGACATCAATGTCCACCGCTTTCATGTCTCTTTTACAAACATCCTTGTATCGGAGGCTGGGCCAACTGATGTTTCTCTTGCCACTTGTGAGCTCTCCATAGAGAATGTCTTTATGGATACGACCATCTTCCATGCGGTGGACATGGCCCAACCAATGCAACCTGCGCTGTCTTAGAAGGGTGTTGATGCTTAGAAGACCAATGACAGACAGGACTACATTGTTGGAAACTCTGTCTTTCCAAGATATCCCCAAGATTCGCCTCATGCACCTTAGGTGGAAGGTGCTCAGGCTTCTCTCCTGTCTTGCATATGTAGTCCATGATTTGCTGCCAGACAACAGAGTGGTGATGACACAGGCATTGTACACTGACATCTTGGTTTTCACTGTTAGCCTAGGGTTTGTCCATACTCAGGTAGTGAGGCAAGCAAAAGTTGTGGCCACCTTGTTGATTCTCTTGTCGATCTTGCTATCTAAAGATAGATTATCAGCAATGGTAGAGCCGAGGTATGTGAACTCATGGATGACTTCAAGCACGTAATTGTTAATAGTGATAAGCGGTGGAGTTGTGGTACCTTGTCCCAAGATGTTCATCTTCTTCAAACTGATGGAGAGTCTGAAGTCCTCACATGCCAGAGCAAAATGATTGATCAGTGTCTGTAGATCCTGTTGGGTGTGGGCTACTAACGCTGTGTTGTCAGTGAACAACATGTCTTTCCCAAGAGCTTCGCATACTTTGGTCTTAGCTCTAAGTCATGTGAGGTTGAAGAGCCTGCCATCTGATCTGGTTCGCAGATAGAGTCCCTCCATCATTGTGCGAAAGGCATGTTTGAGAAGCAGGGCAAAAAAGATTCCAAACAGTGTGGTGGCAAGGACACAACCTTGCTTGACACCATTGTGAATGTCAAAGGGCTTGGATAGGTTTCCGTCGAATAACACTGTCCCCTTCTTGTTGGTGTGAAAGGACTCAATAATGCATAACAGCTTTGGTGGGCAGCCAATCTTTGGTAGGATCTTGAAAAGGCCCTCTCTGCGTACCAGGTCAAATGTCTTTGTAAGGTCTATGAAAGCAACATAGAGTGGCAACTTTTCTTGAAGTTGTGGAAGGGAAAAGATCATATTTACCGTGGACCGTCCAGCCCGGAAACCACATTGTGACTCAGGGTAGACGCGATCAGCTAATATCTGCAAGTGCACTAAGACAACTCAGGCAAAAACCTTGCCAATGATTGTGAGGAGGGAAATGCCTCTGTAGTTGTTTCAGTCACCTCTTTCACCTTTACTCTTGTAGAAGGTGATAATGACCACATCCCTAATGTCTTGTGGAACAGCTCCTTCATCTCAACACTGGCAAATTATCTTATGGAGAGGAAGCAGCAGGACAGTTTTGCAATGCTTGATCAGATCTGGAGGGATCCCATGTCTCCCCAGGGCCTTGCCCAATGCCAAATTGTCAATGGCCTTGCTAAGCTCTTCTACTGTCGGCTCTTCATCAAGCTCTGTCATAGTTGGCAGGCATGTAATACTGCTAAAGGCTGATGGGGACACTGAGCTCTCTCTAGAGTAGAGGTCGGAGAAATGTTCCACCCATCTTTCCATCTGTTGGGCTTTGTCTGTAATTACCTCCCCTGAGGATGCTTTGGTAGGGGGTGTCTTATTCTGGGCAGGTCCAATTGCTGTCTTTATGCCTTCGTACATTCCTCTGATGTTTCTGGTGATTGCAGAAGTCTGACTAGACTCACTAAGCTCAGTCCAGTACTCATTTGCGCAGTGCCAGGCAGTCTGCTGATCTTTACTTCTTGAGGCCCTTAGGACTTATCAGTTCCTCTGGCTGGGCAATTGTTTGTACGCCACAAGGGCAGTATGCTTGGCATCAATGACAGGGGTTAGCTCAGCTGACTTGGCTTCAAACCAGTTGTGTGTCTTCGATGTCTTTCTCCCAAAGGTAGATAAGGCTATATGGTGCAATGTACTGTATTATGCAGGGTCTCCCACATCTCGGAAGCAGAATTTCCAGATGGCCAGTCACCAAGATCTTTTAGAAAGGAATCAGAGAACTGTTCTATGAGGTCAGGTTGGGTCATTTTGTTGATGTTGACACGGGGCTTCCCCTGAATCTTGGAATGATAGAACTTTTTCAGAAGTAGTCTTATCCTGCAACACACTAAGGAGTGATCTGTGTCACAATCTGTGCTGTGGTAAGAGCATGCATGGAGAACATTCTTGATGGGGGTCCGCCTCAGCAGGATCAGGTCGAGTTGATGCCAGTGTTTAGATCAAGGGTGTCTCCATGAAACCTTATGCTGGAGCTTTGTTTGGAAAAAGGAATTCACAATGCAAAGATTGTGAAAAGAGCAGAGCTTCAGGAGCTGCTGTCCATTCTCATTCATTTTTCCTATGCCAAGATGGCCATGAATCATGGTCAGCACCAACTCTGGCGTTGAAGCCTCCCAGAAGAACAAGCTGCTCCTTGCTAGGGATGCTCATAATGATGGATGAAAGGTTATCATAGAATCCATCCTTCATGTCAGGCGAGGCAGAGAGTGTCGGGGCATACATGCTGACAAGGGTAACAGGCTCTTGGGTGCTGTTAAGGCAGAGAGTTAGAAGTCATTCTGAGCCACTGCTGCCTAGTTCTACAATAGAGATGAGGTTATTCTTTACAGCAAAGCCTACTCCATGCTCTCTTGGCTCAGAAGAGCTCTTACCCTGCCAGAAGAATGTATAGTCCTTCTCCTTTAGTGTACCTGTTTCGGCAAGCCGTGTCTCTTGAAGAGTGGCAATGTCCATGTTAAGCTTCTTGAGCTCCTCGTTTATGACAGCTGTCTTCCTGGTGTTGCTAATATCTTGAAGGTTCTCAGAAGGCCCAGTCATCAGTGTCTGGACATTTCAGATTCCCAGTTTTAGAGCTGGTCTCTTACGATGAATATCTTTATTTGCTGGTGCATCAAAATTGGTACACTGTTTGGGTAAACCCTAATCTCCATGCACCCAATGAAGAAGGTAGACCGTGGCGGGACAGCACCTTATTGACTGGGGGCTGCCCAGCTTAAGGTGGGTGGCAGCTGTCCAATGAGAGCCGAAAATCTCTCCCACCATTGAGAGCAACCCCTGGCGCTATTGCTCTACACCAATCGAGCTTATGGCTTATAACCGGTAACTGCTGCTCTCCATGTTGTGCCGACACAGATAGTGAAGCTGGAGTGTCCTCTCCAGATAGAGGTAATGATAGTCATGGTGGATGTAAGCCTGGGCAAAATGATACGTAGGACAAGCTGTAGCCCATGTAGCATGCTCCACCTCTCCATGGCGCTAATGGATCCAGCTGTTACAGTTTGGCACCAGTGGGGTCGCAGGAGTTGCCAGAACAAAGTTGGAGGTAACAACAAACTGCCTTGGGGACTCCAACTCCTGTTTTGCATGCTGGCCATTGGCTCACAAGGAGCTCATCCGCCCTTTGACAGGTCTTGTTTTTAGTCCTGCTGAGTGACATGCCACCCTCCTCACCAGTGAATCAGAGAACACTGGTGGGAGAGCTGGTTTAGATGCCGACTACCCATCCATGCGGCAGGTTGTACTGGGTTACATGTTACCAGTAGCAGAGTCAGCTGACCTGACCTAACAATCATGACCTGACATGCATGTTTTTGACTATAATTATGAATTTTGTATGACAGGGTTTTAAAACTAAACTTTTCAAACTAAATGTTTTTATTTGCAACACTAACACTAAAATATTGATGTCAATTCTACAAATGGAATCTAAATATACAGCATTATGAAATCACTGTGCTGCACTGCACACACCTGGTTTCTAAAGGGAATGTTGTGTATTTTTTATTATTACTTTTACAAATAAATTTGAAAGTATGTTGAATTTGTTACTGATTGGTACATTGCAGTTTTGTACTTTTGTAAATTATTGTTGTCCATTTTTCTCACATCGATTGGCCAAATAAAACCAACACTTCGACCATGAGCCCCTCTAAGGAGACCTATTATAACTCAAATACAGTAAATGTTTACATTTTAGATACTGAGGAATAGGTTGAGGTTTTTAAGTAAGTAGTAGTAAGTAATAAAAGATTTAAGTAGATCTCCAGGAGGAAGGTAAGACTTAGCTACTGGGGATTAATATCAATATGATCAGTAATTAATATGTGGTTAAAGAACTACAGATTACTCTGTTATTATAAAAGAGCCATAGTTAGCTAGTAGTTCTACAGGAGAAGTGCAAGGCTCAGTATTTACTGCATAGTTATTAGCGAACTCTTACTAACTTTTGTACTGAATAATTAACTAGTATTTTTTTCTGTTTTTATAGGAATAAGATAGGTGTTCATGAGGAACTACTTATTTATTCCTGCTTAGTTCCTGCATACCATAGTTACCTATGACTTGTTGACCAGTATTGTGAAGTGTTACCATTTCTTGTTACAAATAAAATTATTTTGTGTTATGAATAAAATATTTATTAGTAGGGTAGCATATTTATGTTGAATTGTGGTGACATTAATAGTCTGCATGCACAAAACTGTTTTTCATAAATGGGACTGTATGTAAGCAGAAAAATCAGCTTTGCATTTGCACCAAGAAGGGTAATAAAAGCACAGTTTTGGACAAAAGTGGGTTTAAAAATCCCGCTACACCCACATACTTTGAATGTCACATAACCTGCTTAGCAAAGTGCACGTGCAGTTATTTATTACCATAAAAATGGTGGCTGACTAATTTGCCAAATTGTATTAGGAAATTACTCTTCTTCCAGCACAAAAATAGAGCTCTTACACTTTTATCTATTTTAAGTAAACACGCTGTTTACCTACTGAGGCTTCTACAACAACTGTTAACAGTAGGACATGAGGCTGCTGTTGACTATCCTGCTCCTAATCATTCTAGTACTTCTATTTTTGTCACTCTAGACAGCTATCAGAAGCACCCAGTGTGTCAGTAAGAATTCAGAACAAAAGTTTTTCTTTTGTCTTACAAAATCTACTACTTATAATAATTTACATATAAATATTTGATTAATATTTAAATTTTTGTTTATGTATACATATTGTTGTGTTCTCTATCAGCATAAATTGAGGAAAAATCATAAGGTTTTGGCAACTCAAAAAGTTACAATTGTTTTCCTTGGAGTGGCAGGATATTAGTTTTACTAGTATGTGTCATGCTCCGCCCCGGACTTCTACTCCGTAGATTTATTATCTCCCAGTTCAGCGCTAATACGGATCCGGGACGGGACTTCCACCTTGCCAGCATTCACGTCCTGGTTTGCTCTGCTGTGCATAAAAAGGCCGTTCTCAGACGGGGACTTTGCCAGAACGGCTCGTTGGTTTTTCACGTCGTCTCTGCGCCCTTATTGCTTCTTGGATTTTTGCTCTCTGTTTTGCCTGTTCATTGCTACAGTTTTTTGCACTCATGTCTTGTCAATTTTTTTTCATGTTTTTTGTGCTACGTTTTTTTTTTGTCTCCGTTTTTTTGTCAGGACTATTTTTCATGTTTTTCGTGCTAGCATTTTTGTTCTTGCCTGCCTCGTTTTTTGTCTGGATTATTTTGCTATTTTTGTTCGTTTATTCTTTGACTTCAATTAAATCATTTTTTTATTTATTGGATTTTCTGGTCTGTATTCTGCTTTTGGATTCAAACTCACCCACCCAGTAACAGTATGATTATACTTTATTAGTAGTATTATTGGTGTCAGTCCCACACACTTTGGCGCATGCACCTGAAGGCATGCCTCTGGCTGCACGCGCACCAAAATGAGCTCCAGCACGTGTGCTGTGAACAAGGCACACCTGTCCTCAATCAGTGAACTAAATGTTGGGCTATTTAAGGACTGCGCTGAAGGTAATGTGACGCGAAGTATTACGCCACGTTCAGTGTGCATTACCGAGCCTGGTGTAGTGGTTAGCACGGTTGCCTCACAGCAAGAAGGTTCCGGGTTCGAACCCAGTGGCTGGCGAGGGTTTTTCTGTGTGGAGTTTGCATGTTCTCCTTGTGTCTGCGTGGGTTTCCTCCGGGTGCTCCGGTTTCCCCCACAATCCAAAGACATGCAGTTAGGTTGACGTGGGGCGGCCTTGGGCTGAGGTGCCCTTGAGCAAGGTACCTGACCCCTGACTGCTCCCCGGGCACTCTGGTGTGGCTGCCCAGTGCTCTGAGTGTGTGTGTGCATGTGTTCACTGCTTCAGATGGGTTAAATGAAGAGGATGAATTTCACTGTGCTTGAAGTGTGCATGTGACAAAGGCTTCTTCTTGTTTCCCGTCCTTGTGGTTTTCCTGGTTTCTCAACTTCTGTTCCTGGTTCTCGTCCTTGTTTTGCCTCCGATGTCCCGTTCGCGCCTCGATCGACCTCTTGCCTGTTTTCCTGTTTATGACCTTGTCTGCCGATTTGGACTGTTTGCTGTTGTGTGTTTCCTGCACTTCTTGTATAGCTCACACTGTATATAATAAACATTTCTGCACTTGCGTCTGTCTCTCTCGCACATCTGACAATTGGTAGCACTATGTTGGTTTTAAATACTAACTATAACGTTATTAAATATTTATTACAGTTTAGTTTTAGTTTATTGATACCAACAATGAGTCTTTGTGACCTAATTTTAAAAAGGGTTCCTTTATTGCAATTAAAATGGTATTTACTAGTCTGTCTTGGATAAAATGTGACAGTGTGCATTAATAAATTCATATGCCATGCGCAGTAGCCATTTAATCATTGTATTTTAAACTACTTTATACCTTTTATATATTATCAGCCAAATGAAATGTATGCCAGCTGTCACAACACTTCAAGGATGGATGCAATTGCAGGTTAAAATGTTAAAGAATCTGGTGCACAAAACCAAAATGTGATTCAAACTCATGAACAGGATAAAGCAAAAAGTCAGGTGATCAGCAAACATCAAAACAAGGACAAGATCCAAAATTGTTAACTTGAAACAAAGTCAAAAACCAGAATAGAAATTCATAGACTATCAAGGCTTGGTAAGTCCAGGTAAGTGTACACTGAGCATTACTTTGCACTGAGTCCATGTTCTGTGTTTGGATGATTGTGTGTTTGGTGATGATGGTGATCAGGAATGAGATGGATTCCTGATGTAAGGTAATATACAGATTTAGGCACTGCCTAAAAGCGGAGCTCCCATCTGTTTCTGGGTTGTAGAATGTTCTTATATCATAGCCAGTAGTGTTGCGTGGGTCGACCCAGAACCAGCGGGTCGACCCACGGGTCGGGCTGTCTGGGTTGTTTTTTAGGAGGAAATCGCGGGTTGCGGGCGGGTTGGGTCAAAATCTCAATCATTTTACCTATTCGAGTTATGTATCCGTTCATTGGTGTGTGAGAAAATGTTCTCCCCATCTCTTCCCTGCTCTGTCTCACATGCATGCAGGCCGCACGTAAGAGACTGCATCTCCCACCCATAAAGGCTGGCGCCCACTGGACACAGCGCTTCAGATAGCGGCTATGGAATGCATCTAACGTTCTGATATTTCCATTCACAGAGCTGCCATCAAAACATAGCAAAATGAGACAATTTAGCGCTACTTTAAGGCATAACAAAGACAAACACATTGTTTTAATGCTATTAAGATAGACATTGGCTTTGTGAACGTTACTATGTAGTTAAATCACCATTTTTATCAGCCAAATATGAGCTAGATCATTGATATTGGATTAGTTACTTTTGTGTACCGATGGCAACAGCTGCTAAGGGAAGAAAAGTATTATTTAAAACATTTTATTATTAGCTTCAGCCTAAATGGTCGGAAATGGCAAATATACACGAATTTGTTAGAAAACCAAGCCTTTTCTATGGGCTTGACGTGCAGGTTTTAGAACAGTTTTCTAAGCCTCTGCAGCAGACATGCGACTGACGTTTCCAGTGGGCTTTGCTCTGTTAAAAACGAGTTCTTAATTTTTGGAGGGATCACCAATTTGAATAGCCTCTACTCTCCATGCTGGCTAAAGCAGTCCTTTGCATTCTAGCAACTAGCGCATCCAGTGAGCGGGCCTTCAGCTCGGCTGGTCGTGTTCTGGAAGCACGCCGTAACCGGTTAAACCCTGACGCTGTTGATTCCGTTTTGTTCTTACATAGTGCGGGCAAAAATAGGCCTACATAATGGGGAGGGAGCCCATTTTGTTGGTTCACAAATGGGAAATTTAAGCTACCATGTTACACCACTGACCTGTTCTGATATAGTCTAGCCAAATGTTTGTGAGATTATGTTTGGGGAAAAACTGAGCATTCGGCTCCTTCTGTGTGAAACATTTTGCACCTGCCTAGCTTAGGCTAGTTTGTTTTCTGTCCTATAGCGGAGCAAATTTGTAAACCCTTTCGTATTCGTTTTTTTAGTATTTGTGTTCACAAAGCGAGTGCAACCAGCCAACTGGTCAATGTTCTTTGTGCTAAAAACGATGGTTTGTGATGACGGATGAAAAGTCCAGACCGGCGTTATGCGCCTGCATATGCGTGTTGGGGGTGTTCATGTGTGCGCTTGTGTGTTTGTGTGTGAGTGAGAGAGATGAGGGAGAGATACTGTATGTTTATTCTCATGTTTAAAATGTTTAGTTTGTTCCCCTATGTATTTCAAGAATAAAACAATCTTTTTGGATCGTTTTGCCATTCCTTGATAACTAAGTTAAGATTCAATAGAATCGTGGAAGTTGCATGAGTAGGCTATCCACCCATCATATAAAAATTATAACCACCAAACAGCAGTGCAAGGTGAGCTAATTCCTCTTGTAAATAGGCTAGGACTAGGTTACCATGTATTTTTCTCTAGGCTCTCTCAACGTAGACTCACTGGCTTCTTTTTTTTCTTTTCTCTCTCCGTTTTAGCGGGTTGGGTTAAAAATCAGTGCGGAATTTTGCGGGTCAGGCGGTTCGGTTTGGCTGTCATGACGGGTCGGGTTGGTGCGGGTCTTAAAAATCCTTGACCCATGCATCACTAATAGCCAGTCTCTTTTGCTTTATTTCTTTACTGGCTAGCACTGGCCACTAGGCAGTGTGTATGACTGGTACTAACACTGGCCACTAGGCGGTGTGTATGACTGGTAATTACTAACATTGGCCACTAGGCGGTGTGTATGACTGGTGGTACACGTACACGGACAAACCATTTTTTTTTTTTCTTAGGTATGGTGCTCCGCTGGAGCTCCGCTACTAACTTGGAGTAGAAGGGTGAAGTAGAAGAACTTAGTTTGAAGGGTGATGGTTCTGGTGCCGATGGGCATGGGCGCCGCCGGGGGGGAAAGGTTAGAACAATTCTAGGGGCCCAGCACTGCCATGGGGCCCTTTAAGGGGCTGATAATATGCTTTTAATGATTTTAATAAGACTTTTGAAATAACAACAATGCAATATTCCATCTGGTAAAATTAGCTAATTGAACAAGGTTGTCTATTTCTTGAGTTCTTCAACATATTGTCATTTAACCCTCCCCCTTTTGCAAAATGGTACGGTCCAGTTCTGGTAGAAGCGCGATTGCTGTGTCGCGGTGCAGCAGCCAGCCAGCAGTGGAGTGCGTACAGTCTATGATCGCTAAATATGAAGAGTGGCTGTCAAAAACGTAAAGAAAGGCAGCTGAAAGCTGAGAGGGACCGGAGAGGCAGGCAACTGGTCACTCAGTTTTTCCCAAAGAAAGGTAGCTATCGCTCACATGTGTGTTCAAAATATTAGCGAATGGTAAATGAACAGTATGAACGTGGTTGGATTAGCCTATCAAGAGAACACTTTTACAGTTTGTACAGTGACATTTTTTTCCATTTTAATAACTGAACTGACTTGTGTGATAAACAAGATGAAATATTATGTTATGCTGGTGCTAATAACCAGTTTCATAACTAATGGGGTGCCCTAAATATGCACAGATTCAGCCTCAGGGGGACCTCCGCCCTACCAAACCACTGAACCCCCCTTTGGAGAAGGAGGTAAGCAGCAATACAACCCATAAATGCTTTAGGATTGAAGTTTTTAATGAGCGAACGCCATATACAGTTTGCTAGATTAAAGTGTTGCTAATAACAGACACCAGTCAAGTGTTTGACATGGTTACGTGTGTGGAATGTTCACACGTTCTAAACCATTGGTTTAGAACGTGTCACATCACACATTTCACTACCAATTGTCCTAGCACAAGAAGGCATGTGGCAAAATCTTGAATTTTCATTTGTGATTGTAAATGCACCAGAATTAGTCACTGACCAGTATTCATCTAGTCCCTGGTAGGTTAATACATAAAATGTAATAACAAAGTCACAAACTCAAGGTCCATGGGCTATCAAAAGTCAAATAATGACAATAGTGCAATTGTGACAAGGGTGGGCAAAGTTGGGGGGCCCAAAATTCTAATCTTTCATGGGGCCCAAAATTTCTGGCGGCGCCCCTGCCGATGGGTCCACTGTCAGTGGTACTGATCTTTAATGGGTTTTGTAGTGACTGCAAGGGAAACTTGAGCTGAACAGTGGTGTCATGGTCTATGCACTTAGGAGTAGCTCCAGCGTCAATCAGGGCTGAGACAGCAAGAACACTGAGTGTTTGCGCTGAGTACTAAGGGTAAATAACTGGAGAGAGTGAAATTGGTTGGGACTCACTGCATATGCACTGGAGGAAGTGGGTGTTCACTCCGCTGGGTTAGAGAAAGTAAAGACTCATCCCCATGTTGGGCAGCTGGTCACTATATGATTTGGGCTACCACAGTACAAACATAAGTTTCTAAGAGATTTTCTCCCACATTTCCCTAAATGCCCTGCAGCCAGGAAGCAGGGAAACATGAGGTTTTTTTTCTTGTAAATTTGTGACTTCTTAATCTTGGAATTTCTGAATTTGAACAGTTTCCTTGGTCAATCCATCAAATGATGAAATCCTGTTGAAATGGTAAAATCACAGGTCAGGTTCATGGACAAATGAAATTATTATTATTATTATTATTATTATTATTATTATTATAGCAGCAGCGACAATTATCAACGGTCCATAATTGTCAATACCTTTTCAGATTTACCAATAAAAAACAATTTTACAAAGGTGAGTTTCAGTTACAGCCAGGGCTTTGAACCGGTTCAAGGAACGAAAACGAAAACCGGGAACTTTTTCTATTTCACATGGAACAGAAACGGCGGCACGGTGGTGTAGTGGTTAGCGCTGTCGCCTCACAGCAAGAAGGTCCTGGGTTCGAGCCCCAGGGCCGGCGAGGGCCTTTCTGTGTGGAGTTTGCATGTTCTCCCCGTGTCCGCGTGGGTTTCCTCCGGGTGCTCCGGTTTCCCCCACAGTCCAAAGACATGCAGGTTAGGTTAACTGGTGATTCTAAATTGACCGTAGGTGTGAATGTGAGTGTGAATGGTTATCTGTGTCTATGTGTCAGCCCTCTGATGACCTGGCGACTTGTCCAGGGTGTACCCCGCCTTTCGCCCGTAGTCAGTTGGGATAGGCTCCAGCTTGCCTGCGACCCTGTAGAAGGATAAAGCGGCTAGAGATGATGAGATGAGATGGAACAGAAACGAAACCAGAAACTTTATTATTTTTTATGTTCCGGAACAGAAACGCTTATTAAAAATAAAGGTAACCGGTTAATACCGGTTTTTATTTCGTTCCTCAAAATTTCCGTAGCCTACAAATAAAAAAGCCATTCTTCTCCTGCACAAGTTTCTATGACCCGCTGGGGTTCACTTCCTGTGTGACGTTTGCTGACTGAATGGAGAGAGCGGGAAGGTGGACTGCTATCACGTCTCCATGTGATAATAAGTGAGTAATTGCATTACTGAGTGTCTGAGCAAAGAAGAGCCTGAACGATGCAAGCTCCCTATTGGCTGTTTGTAAAAATGTATCAATTGTTGCCCTTCCCACAGGAATCATCGCGGGCTCAAGAGACGAGACGTTGGTAGCAGAACAAAATGTCTGGACACAAATCGGGTTTTCAGAAAAGGAAAGAAAATAAACAGAGGGTCGAAAATACAAAAAAGGAGTCAGAAAATGCAAAACGAGTTTTAAGGTAGGACAAATGGTTACTTTTCTGAGGCAGCCCGCCGTGGCTGCAGGCTTTCAGTTGTCACTGAATGGTTACTTTTCTGAGGCAGCCCGCCGTGGCTGCCTGCAGGCTTATTTATTATAGCCCATTTAGTTAAAATAGTTGATATAAAATGTTTATAGTTATAGTTATGTGATGGTTGTCCTGATTTAGACTGGTGGGTTTTTTTTGGGGGGGGGGGTTTGCGCGATGTTGCACCCGGGTCCAGATTAGGGCAGAACCGGCCCTGGCTACATTTCAGGTGTAGTTTGTTTTATGTATGTATGTACTTGCATAGATGTGTACTTGGTCTTCCAATATGGCGCCTAACAAAATCTCGCGGCGCGGTGACGTCATGCGGTAGCCCTCTATAGGGCCTGACTAGCCTTTGGTAACACACTAAACGAATTATCTTTCATTTTTGGCACTTTTTCTGTTTGTGTAGATGGGAAGACATACTGAGAATCCAAATCGCCAACATTTGAAATAATAATTGTTTTGAATTATTTCTTGTCTTATTTAATGAAGGTTGTAATAGAATTAGCCTACATTTGGCTTAAGCTGGATGAGACAGAGACATAATTTTATAGCCATTTGTTAAACAGCTGACAGGGAACGTAATTAACCGTTCCGGGAACGAAATTTTTTTTGTTCTAACCGGTTCGGGAATGTCTATTTAATGGTGGAACCCAAAACCGGAAACGTTAAAATTCCGTTTCTGTTCGGAACGAACCAATAGGAAAAAAATTCTGGTTCAAAGCCCTGGTTACAACAGTTATTATTGGTTAAGTAATCAACTGGAAGACCCCCCCCCCTCGCCCTTTGATCTTGTCATCTGATGATGCTGCTCGTTACCTGAGATGGAATTTTTTTTTTAGCATGATCAGCAAGTTGAGGAAAACCCAGACATTATCATCGCAGGTGAACATGGTGGAAAGGTCATGGACATGTTTTTACTTATCAAATTTACCAATATTTCATGATATCCTTGTTGAAACCTACTTTGTTTCTTACTCTTTCATTTGACAGTCACCATTTTGTATCTAAAAGTGTTTGAGAAGTCAAGTGATGTTTCGATAATAGTGATCACTTTCACTGGTGTCCACCATTATCGACACCCTGTGGAATTAAGTGATATTTACAACTGTTATGGATCGATCTTTGTGTAACATTCTTGAAGTAGATGAAGTACTTTAAAAAAAATGCTGTGATTTTATAATTTTTTTTCTGAGTCATGATAGAATGGAATGCTTATAGAATATTTGGAATTCTATTGCAGTAAATAGAATTAGACCAGAATTAAATTCCTAGCATATAAAAAATAACATGTTTGAAATATTCAGATTTTTCTATTCCATTCAGATTTTTATTTATTTATTTTGCAGTTTGTTGTAAATATCTACCACATTACAATATCAGGAGACATTTTATATTTTGGTTTGAGGAATGACATGTGACCTTTGACCTGTATTTTCATGTAGTTACAATGTCAATTGCCTGTTGACATTTATTGGTAAACTACAAAACTAGAAATTAATACAAACAACGAATGATTAACAAAATGTGATCTACAAAGATGCTTAGAGCGTAGAAAGTGGAACAAAAAGATTTTCTGTCACAGGTTAAACATTATCAGTTCATTTGTTTCCAAACATTAGAATTACTTCCTCATTTATGTAAGCATCGACATTGATATATTTATATAAAAGATATTCCCATCATCTCATCATCTCTAGCCGCTTTATCCTTCTACAGGGCCGCAGGAAAGCTGGAGCCTATCCCAGCTGACTACAGGCGAAAGGCGGGGTACACCCTGGACAAGTCACCAGGTTATAAAAGATATTTTGTACTAAATATAAGTCTATGTAAAACAAATTTTAAATAAAAACTATGTTTTGTTAACTTAATACCACATACCGATTATTTTTTTAAAAATAAATAATCATCTGGGTGTCTATAACTGTGGAATGGTGTCGATAACTGTGGACAAAGGTGTCAATACTTGTGGAACGGCGTCATGTGATCTGATATGCTATGTAATCGGGAATCAACACATTATTTTTCCAGTGGAAGTTTGAGTAACGATTCATGTACAATTTACATACTGAATGTCTTTTCTACTTTTGCAGTGGCCAAAAGATCGTTAAGGTGTCAATAATTATAGCTGCTGCTCTATTATTATTATTAGTAGTAGTAGTGGTGGTGTTGTTGACAACAAATCTATCAGGCTCACAAGGTAAAACTGTGGTTATCAAAATAAGGGGAATTAAGGAAATAATTTCTTACACCTAGTTTGGTTTTGCCTGTTTTCTTTCCAGTTAATATCCTTGATGTTACATGCAGCCTTCAGTATTTGACAGTCAACGTGAAATAGACATTCTGTATATTGAAGAATGTCATTTATCTCTTATTGTCTCAAAAATCAGGCAGACTTTATAGGTTTTTTGCAGTAAATCTCACAGATGCAAGAAGAGAATATAAATCTGTCTTTTTTACCTTTAACTTCATGTCCACTGAGAAGAAATCCCGAGACTCTTCTTTCAGCAAGTTCCATGGTGTTCTAAAAGGTCTCCTGTATTAGTCTTCCATTTAATGTATTTCAGTGTGATAAGGCAAGAACACCCCTCAGGAGGAAGGTTTGGCAGATAGAAAGACCATCTTCAGGATCTCCAGGCTAAGGAGCTCTTCCATAATGTCACCTGTAAAGTACCAATCAGCTTTGAACATGCTTCTATTGAGTGTGATCTCTATTTTCATTGTGCTGCATGGAAGAGTCAATGTCTAATCCATGCTTGTTGAAAGGATACTGTATAACATATGTTTATACACAAATATATATTCTGTTCACAGGTATGTGATCAGAGCAAATATTGAAAGAGGAAATAGCGCAGAGTGAGTGTCAAACACCAAAGTCTTGAGCCCTCTGAAGGCAATGGAAACCACATCACACAATATTTACATGTTTTTGACACTGATACTGTATGTCTGTCCCTGATGCCCTGGCCACGTGTAGTGAAGAACACTGGTGCCCCCTGGTGCTAGCTGTGTAGGTAGAGAACAGTCAAGTCAGTGAACAAAAGAATTTGATCAAAGTCCTTGTAAAAGCCCTGAGAATATTACAGAGGTGCAGGAGATATCCTGGATCAGACATTATTTAAAATATTTAAATATATACATAACAATAAATTCATACATAATAAATAAATCAATTCTGAGTTCATCTTTTGACTAATCATCTAATTTACACAATAAATAAACACCTAGCATTTATGAAACTAATACATTGGCACTTATAAAGGTGACAGAGATTTTTCATTCTTTTTAAATATGAGACTACATCAAGACTAACGAATCATCAGTGAATCATTTGTGGCTGCTTTATAGTTTTTAAAGGACATTTTCCTAAGCACATTAGATGAGTGAGTGTGATTTTCAGTATACTGAGATAGCGAGGGGTGGCACAGTGGTGTCGTGGTTAGCATTGTTGCCTCACAGCAAAAAGGTTCTGGGTTCGAGCCCAGTGGCCGGCAAGGGCCTTTCTGTGTGGAGTTTGCATGTTATTCCTGTGTCTGCGTGGGTTTCCTCTGGGTGCTCCGGTTTCTCCCACAGTCCAAAGACATGCAGCTTAGGCTAACTGGTGGCTCTAAATTGACTGTAGGTGTGAATGTGAGTGTGAATGGTTGTTTGTCTCTATGTGTCAGCCCTGCAATGATTTGGCAGCTTGTCCAGGGTGTACCCCGCCTCTCGCCCATAGTTGGCTGGGATAAGCTCCAGCTTGCCCGTGACCCTGCACAGGATAAGTGGTTACGGATAATGGATGGATAGAATAGATGTGGAAGCAAGTCTCTTCAAACAGAAACATAATTAATTCTAATAATTGCACTGTCTGAAATCCACCAGATGATCTTTCATTGGAGCAGTAATCAGAAGGGTAAAACTGTATGCATTACATAAGAGCACATCATGGATGCTGATTACAAGGAATTAGGCATGACAAACAGCTGCTGTAGATAAAGTCTGCACAAAAAAGGAGAAAGCATGGAGTGAATGTCCATGCCACATGTCACATTTCCCATGGGCAATACTTAATCATAGAGTGCAGATAAATTGCATAAATTTCTTTCACATTTATCTTCTAATGTTGCATTTGGCTTACAGATTTTGCCGTGTGATCTCTATACATGTCATACAAATGGTTTGCACAAACAAACTCATAGTAAGTTTAGGTTACATTAATGGGACACGTTAATGCTTATTACATTAACATATACATTAAATGCCTGATTACAATAGCATGGCTTTGTAGTAAAAGACTGTGGGTGCAAAACTGGACTGCCTGCCTTCCACTGAAAATATGAGGCACAAGATACAACAGCAGAGATCCTGGACTGTTGAGCAACTGAAGATGCATATCAAGCAAGAATGAGAGAATTTCTCAGTCAAAACTGCAACAATTACTGTCCTCAGTTCCCACATGCTTACTCAGTATTGTTAAAAGAAAAGATGTAACACAGCAGTAAACATGTCCCTGTCCCAACTGTTTTGTAACATGTTGCAGGCATCAAATTAAGAATAAGTATATATTTACAAAAAAAAAGCAATAAAGTATATCAGTTTGAACATTAAATATCTTGTTTTTGTATTGTATTCAATTGAATATTGGTCAAAACGAATTTGCAAATCATTGCATTTTGTTTTTATTCACATTTTACACAGCATCACAGCCTTTTTTTATTTATTTATTTTTATTTTTTATTTTTATTGGGGATGTAGTTTGTATAAACATCTAAAAAAATTATCCATAGACACTTAGCTTGAGATCAGGCCTGAGTTTCCCCAAAAGCATCGTAGCATCATTAAATGGTAGAGTAAGCAGCACAATGAATGCTCTCTGCCCTAGTTAAGATGCTCTTAGTGTTCAGAGGCTTTTGGGAAACCAACCCCAGTTTGACTTATGTATGCTGTCAGGTGCCTAATATAAATTTTATATACTTTTGTGGCAGCGGGGGCATGGTCAAGCGTCGGTCTGTGAATGGAGGGCAGAGTTACTGCACCTGACGGGAATTAACCTGTGTTTGTGTGTCTTCCCCAGTGACCGTGGCCTATAAGAGGAGAGGGAGCGCAGAGGAAGGGGGCTACTCCCGACCTGGATACCTGTGTGTGCGTGTGTGCGTGCGTGTATAGTTAAAAGCTGAAAAGCTACAATAAATGAGTTTTGAGAACTCAGTTCTGGCCTGCCGTGCTTCTGTGCTCCACCCACCTAGAACACTTGCTACAGTGGTGCCAAAACCCGGGACGGAGTGCAGGAGAGAACACCCCCATGGAGTCCTCCCCCTTCAAGGACCTGATCCATGCCCTCGCCACGGCCCAACAGAGCCAGCACCAGGCCCTGGTCGCCCTCCGGAAGGAGCAGGAACAATGGTTTGAAGCCCTGGTGCTGGCTCAGCAGGAAGATCGCCGGGCATTCCGGCACCTACTCACGTCGGCGGGGTCCACCACCTCCACCGCCGCGGGCCCTTCCCACCTCACCCTCACGAAGATGGGCCCGCACGACGACGCCGAGGCCTTCCTCGCTCTCTTTGAGCGGGCAGCAGAGGCGTGGGGTTTGCCGGTGGAACAGCGCGCAGCGCGCCTCCTCCCCCTGCTCACGAGCGAGGCGCAGCTGGCCTCACTACAGCTCCCCGCCGACAGCCGGCTGGTCTACACGGACCTCCGCAGGGCCGTCCTCCAGTGCATGGGTCGCACTCCGGAGCAGCAGCGGCAGCGCTTCCACGCGCTGCTCCTGGAGGAGGTCGGCCGGCCGTTCGCGTTTGGCCAGCAACTCCGGGACGCCTGCCGCCGGTGGCTGAGGGCAGACAACCGTGATGCTGAGGAGATCATCGATCTGGTGGCGCTGGAGCAGTTCACTGCTCGACTTCCAGAAGGAACCACGGAGTGGGTCCAGTGCCATCGCCCGGCATCGCTGGATCAGGCCCTTGAGCTGGCGGAGGACCATATGGCGGCCGTTCCAATGGCAGGACAGCGTGTCTCCCCTTCTCCCCTCCCCTCTCCCTCTCTCTCCCCTTCTGTTCCTCTCCCTCGCCCCATTCCCCCACTGCGGAGGCGGGGGCCGGCTCCACCCCAGCCGGCCCGCCGCACCCGCGGTGTCCTACCATTTCCTACTTCCATGTCTGTGTCTTCCCCCCCTCAGGTGAGTGATATCCGGAACATCGGTGCAGAGAGAGAGCCCGGGCCAGTGTGCTGGCACTGCGGAGAGCCGGGGCACCTCCAGCATCAGTGCTCGGTGATGGAGGTGGGTGCAGTGGTCCGGATCCCCGACGCGCCAGGAACCGGCCTCGATTGGGCCAGAGCGTATCGCATACCGGTGAGTATCCAAGGGGACACATATCAGGCTTTGGTGGATTCCGGCTGTAATCAGATCTCAATCCACCAAAGCCTGGTGCAAAACGAGGCATTGGGGAGAGCACAATTGGTGAAGGTGCTGTGTGTGCACGGGGATGTTCACAACTATCCTTTAGTGTCGGTCCACATTCTGTTTCGAGGGGAGAAATTTAGAGTTCAGGCAGCGGTTAATCCTCGCCTCACCCACTCTATAATTTTGGGGACTGATTGGCCGGGATTTCGGGATTTAATGATGCACTTAGTGAAGAGTGGGTCCTGCCGTAGTTTAGCAGGGGGAGGTCCCGGAGTGGCGTTGGCGGGAGCAGCTGTCACAGAGCCGTCTACGTCATCACTGCGTCAGAGTGAGGAGAAGCAGGCTCTTCCTCCCTCTCTCGGGGAATCCCTCGTGAATTTTCCATTAGAGCAATCGCGAGACGAGTCTCTGTGGCATGCGTTTGACCAAGTGAGAGTAATTGATGGTCAAACGCTCCAGCCAAACGCCACCCCGTCCTTCCCCTATTTTTCCATTATTAAGGATAGATTATACCGAGTGACGCAGGACACTCAAACTAAGGAACAAATAACCCAACTTTTGATCCCAAAGAGCCACCAGGAATTGGTATTCCAGGCGGCTCACTTTAATCCCATGGCTGGACACTTAGGGCAGGATAAGACACTAGCCCGAATAATGGCCCAGTTCTATTGGCCAGGGATTCGCGGCAATGTCCGTAGGTGGTGTACGGCATGCCGCGAATGCCAGTTAGTAAATCCAGCGGCCATCCCAAAAGCACCTTTGCGCCCTCTACCATTAATCAAGACCCCATTCGAAAGAATTGGGATGGATCTCGTTGGGCCATTAGATCGGTCAACACGAGGGTATCGCTTTATTTTAGTTCTGGTGGGCTATGCAATGCGATATCCGGAAGCGGTGCCACTCCGCAATATCTCCGCATGTAGTATTGCAGAAGCGCTCTTGCACGTTATCTCCCGAGTTGGAATCCCCAAAGAGATTCTGACTGATCAAGGTACTACGTTCATGTCATGCACACTGCGTGAATTGCATGGGTTATTGGGAATCAAGCCAAGCCACACCAGCATTTATCACCCACAAACAGATGGCTTAGTCAAACGGTTTAATCGCACCCTCAAAAACTTAATTTAAAAATTTGTAAGCGAGGACGCACGTATCTGGGATAAATGGCTCGAACCCCTGCTTTTCGCAGTGCGAGAGGTCCCACAAGCCTCCACGGGGTTCTCCCCGTTTGAATTATTATATGGGCGTAAGCCGCGCGGCATCCTAGATGTGCTGCGGGAAAATTGGGAGGAGGGACCTTCCCCGTGCAAAAATGAAATTCAATGTTATTGACCTGCGTGCAAAACTCTGCACACTCACACACCTAACCCAGGAGAATTTGCAGCAGGCTCAAGAACGTCAAGTCCGCCTGTACAACAGGGGCACACGCCTTAGGGAATTCACACCGGGAGACAAAGTACTCATGTTATTGCCCACGTCGAGCTCTAAATTAATCGCCAGGTGGTAAGGACCCTTTGAGGTCACACGGCGAGTCGGGGACATCGACTATGAGGTGAGGTGAACGGACAGGGGTGGGGCATTACAGGTATACCACCTCAATCTGTTAAAACGTTGGAGCGAGGAGGTCCCCGTGGCGCTAGTGTCAGTGGTTCCCGAGAAGGTGGAGCTGGGGCCGGAGGTTCAAAAGGGAAAATTGGCCTCACCCACCGCTCCGATCCCCTGTGGAGCCCACATCTCCCTGACCCAGCTCGCGGAGGTTACCTGGTTGCAAACAGAATTTTCTAACATGTTCTCGCCCCTGCCCGGCCGCACCCACCTCATAGAACACCACATTGAGACACCCCAAGGGTGGTAGTGTGCAGCCACCCTTACAGACTGCTCGAACACAAGAAAAAGGTGGTTCGGGAAGAACTCGAGACCATGCTCGAAATGGGCATTGTCGAGGAGTCTCACAGTGACTGGAGCAGTCCAGTGATCTTGGTTCCCAAGGCCGACAGGTCGGTCCGGTTCTGTGTGCACTATAGAAAAGTCAACGCAGTGTCTAAATTTGACGCATACCCAATGCCTCGTATTGACGAGTTGCTCGATCGACTAGGCACGGCTCGTTTTTATTCGACACTGGATTTGACAAAGGGATATTGGCAGATCCCCTTGACTCCACTATCCCGAGAGAAAATGGCCTTTTCCTCACTGTTTGGCTTACACCAGTTCGTCACACTTCCATTTGGGCTGTTTGGGGCGCCCACTACGTTCCAGCGGCTTATGGATAGGGTCCTCCACCCCCATGCCACCTATGCGGCCGCATACTTGGATGACAATATTATTTATAGTAATGACTGGCCACGGCACCTAAAACACCTGAGGGCCGTCCTGGGGTTACTGAGGCGAGCGGGTCTCACAGTCAACCCGAAGAAGTGTGCGATTGGGTGGGTGGAAGTAAGGTATCTGAGCTTCCACTTGGGCAATAGGCAGGTGCGTCCCCAAATCAATAAGACAGCAGCGATTGCGGCCTGCCCGAGGCCCAAGACCAAAAAGGGGGTGAGACAGTTCCTGGGGCTGGCTGGCTATTATCGTAGGTTTATATCTAATTATTCAGACGTCACCAGCCCGCTGACTGATCTCACTAAAAAGGGGGCACCAGATCCGGTCCAGTGGACGGAGCAATGCCAGCAGGCTTTCTCTAAGGTAAAGGCTGCACTGTGTGTGGGGCCACTGTTACACTCCCCTGACTTTTCTCTCCCCTTTGTTTTACAGACGGACGCATCGGACAGAGGGCTGGGGGCTGTTCTGTCCCAGGAGGTGGAGGGGGAGGACCATCCAGTGCTGTACATCAGCCGCAAGCTGTCGGTGCACGAGGGCAGGTACAGCACCATAGAGAAGGAATGCTTCACCATCAAGTGGGCGGTTCTCGCCCTCCGTTACTATCTGCTGGGGCGCCCTTCACCCTCTGGTCGGACCACGCGCCCCTGCAGTGGCTCCACCGCATGAAGGATGCCAACGCGCGGATCACCCATTGGTATCTGGCACTCCAGCCGTTTAAGTTCGAGGTGGTCCACAGGCCGGGGGTGCAGATGGTTGTGGAGGACTTCCTCTCCTGTCAAGGGTGGGGGGGGAGTCGGCTGCAGGCCAGACGGCAGGGGCGTGGTCAAGCGTCAGTCTGTGAATGGAGGGCGGAGTCAGGGAAGGTAAGTGGCGGAATCACTGCACCTGACGGGAATTAACCTGTGTTTATGTGTCTTCCCCAGTGACCGTGCCCTATAAGAGGAGAGGGAGAGCGGAGGAAGGGGGCTACTCCCGACCTGGATACCTGTGTGTGTGTGTGTGTGTGCGTGCGTGTATAGTTAAAAGCTGAAAAGCTACAATAAACGAGTTTTGAGAACTCAGTTCTGGCCTGCCGTGCTTCTGTGCTCCACCCATCTAGAACACTTGCTACAACTTTCTATAGTATTGTCACAGCTTTACAGAAATCCAGATATATAGCTAGATTCAAAATGAGCAAGCCAGTGGTAATAGTGGCAACAAAAACTCTTGAGATGGAATAAGGAAGAGACCTTAAAGGAGATATGCAGAACCATGGCCTCACTTTTTGCTTATAAATGCCTTGAGACCTCAAGAATAGCATAGGAATAGTTTTAAGCATTAACAATAAATATAATATAGTAATTTTTACAATTAAAATGATTCATATGGGTAGCGGTCTGAGTGAATGACTTTGACATCTGTGACATCACCACAGGAAGGCTATCAGTCCCATCGCCATTTTTGCTATCCTAAAATACAGAGCTGACTGCAACTTCGAGCTTCCATTTTGAGCTAATTTATCGCCATGCCACATAGATGCATTGCTGGTGGGTGCAGCAACACGACAGAAGGTGGATTTGCATTGCATTCACAGCCCAAGAATGTTCAAACTGCAAAGATTTGGACGCATTTTGCGAGAAGTTCATGGGCACATTTGATGCCTATGAAGTGGTCTCTCCTCTGCTCTGCACATTTTACTGAAGACTCGTATGAGACCTCTGATCTACTGAGGAGTGTTGGCTATAAGCCCGTAATTGAAAGAGGGTGCAGTTCCAACAATTAAAGGAAAAGAAAACCACAAGAAAAGGAAAGCAAGTTCAGTTGCACCAGTTCTCCCAGAATGTGAACCGAGGGTTGTTGCTAAAACCCAGGACGGAACAGCACAGGATGGAACTGACATATTATCGACAGTGACCTCCCCACAGTTGTTGCTAAAACCGGTGACGTCCCATCTTGTCCCGGGTTTTAGTAATTGCCTGAGCCAAGCAGTAATGGCAGAGTACTCAGTATGGAGAAAATGGAGAATGAGTGGACCAGCCGTCTGATTTCTCCGCTGGATATGCTTGCTTCAGCAGCAATATCTTGCCCTTACGTGGAAGATGCGAATGAATGGAGAACTGAACAAACAACTGAAAGTCAGAACAACTTTGCAGTCGATTTTAACTCTCAAAAATATTTTTTATTCCCATTTCTTTTTTGTTTATTGCTTTTGTTTTCTTTTGTGTATATATAGTTTATTATGGTGGAAAGTGACATTTGATTAGCGGTGGTATAGAGGGTTAGGATTGGATAAGTTATTACTTCTTCCTAATCCTTTCTGAACATTATGTTATTGCCTTGTGGCTACGCTATTCTGTTTGTTTATGATGATGTTTTGATTATTGTATTTTTTTATTTAAATTTTTATTTTTATATCTTCTTTATTGTTCAGAATAAAGTAATCAATCAATCAAAAAAAAATTATACAGCGTACAAGAGTCAAGGATGGAGATACTATCCACTCAGAAATGTATTTTAAAATAAAGGTTCTGCATATATCCTTTAAGAAGAACCCATTCTTTTCATTTCATTTGACAACAACCCTTTGCCCTTTCTTTACATTGCATCAACATATATTACCTTGACTTGGTAATGTCACCCCTTGCTATGTTTCAGTTTGAAGCAATGCTACAGTTCTTGGCTTATTCTGTAGTCAGACAAGACTTTATGTGAGAAATGAATAAAATCAAGGACTGACTAAAAGAAATTTTCAGAAGCTGTGTGCTGTTCACTACTATAAATCAGGAATGTAAAAAAATGTTCTTGAAAGTACTAAATAAAGAAATAAATGTTTGTAAAAGGCATATCTAAACATTATACAGTAATGTTATAAAAAGATACCATGACTTGTATTCCAGATAAGCTGTGTCAGCTTCTTTTACTTAGAAATCGAATTAAACCTCCAGATACAATATGTTCTAATGTACACTGTATGGCCAAAAGTTTGTATACAAATGACCATCACACCTATGTGTGGTTCTTCCTCAAACTGTTGCCACAAAGTTGGAAGCACATAATTTTATAGAATTACTTTTTTATGCTGTATATTAAGATTTTGCTTTACTGGAACTAAGGAGTTCAAACCTGTTCCAGCATGCCCCGCGAGAGCGCTGCGCCATGCCAATTCCCGATATTCAAATAGATTTGTTTTCTCGATAAAGTTTATCTGGTGCAATATACGTCCTCAAAAATAAGACATTCTGAGATTTGATGTTGTTGTTGTTGTACAGTGTGGTAGATTCAGTCTAGACTCTTACCTTCTCACCAAGCTTGATTTGAATTCTGATTTTTCTGTTGTAAACCCTGACATGTTATCCACCTCTTTAAATCACAAATTTCATTGTCTTCCACAACAGACCATGGCAAAATCGCTCCTCTCACATCGCTCTCACGTGAAATTAATCTGACATCTGTCATATCGCTCAACTACCGACCCCGGCTATCCCCCACAATGCCTTGTGGTAAACAAGTGATGACGTAGTTACTGTATGCTTGGGGGCTATTAGTCTAACCTGCATGTCTTTGGACTGTGGGGGAAACCAGAACACCTGGAGGAAACCCACGCAGACACAGGGAGAACATGCAAACTCCACACAGAAAGGCCCCCATCGATCACTGGACTCGAACCCAGAACCTTCTTGCTGTGAGATGACAGTGCTAACCATTACATCACTGTGCCACCTCACAACATATATATATTAGTGCTGTCAAAAATGTCGCGTTATTAACGCGTTAACTTGACTCAATTTTAACGGCGATAATTTTTTTTATCGTGAGATTAACGCTCTGTGACATGATGTAGGTTTTTCATAAGCTTTTGAAACTGCCAGGAACTTGGAACAGAGACTTTGCTTAGAAAACCGATAGCAGCTAGACTGTAATGCCATGCCCCGCACAGCCAGAGTCCTCTGCTCCCCCAAAGAACCAGCGCGGGCAGGGCGCGCTAGTAGAGATGGGATTTATAGCCCTTTGATGGGATCCACATCTTTGTGATCCATTCTTTGAAAAGAGCCGTTCAAAAGACTGGCTAATTTGGCTCTTTTTAAATATTTATTCAGTTTTAAGAAGACAGCATCTAAAGAAGCCAGATCCCTCTGAACTGTAAACTCAATGCTATCCCAGAAATCCTTCCTGTAATATGCAAATTTGTCCGCCTCTGGACAGCGCGACGCATCAACAGGCAGAAAGTGTAAAAGTACAAAATGTGTTAAGTGAGCTGAAACAGTAAAGATCAGATTCAATGCAATATTTATCAACGAACAACTTAAACTTAATATAATAGTGTACTTTATATTATAATCAAGCATGTCAAGCCTACCGTCACTGTGTAACCTATCTCTCTAATTAGAGTTGTAGACTAACTCAAACAGTAGATCATTTCACTCATGGTTCTCTTGTTAGCCCCGCGCCGGTGCTCGGCTTAGGTTTCACTTTGCAGTGGCTGTGTCAAGACATGTTATGCTCTGCAATTAAAAAAAACATTGGTACAAGGCAAGTCCATTCACTTTTTTATGCTGATAAGAAAATTACAATGGTTTTTTATGTGACAAAAATGTGCGACTAAATTGCGATTAATCGCAAGTTAACTATGACTGTCGTGACATTAATCACGATTAAATATTTTAATCGCTTGACAGCACTAATATATATATATATATATATATATATATCATCTCATTATCTCTAGCCGCTTATCCTGTTCTACAGGGTCGCAGGCGAGCTGGAGCCTATCCCAGCTGACTACGGGCGAAAGGCGGGGTACACCCTGGACAAGTCGCCAGGTCATCACAGGGCTAACACATAGACACAGACAACCATTCACACTCACATTCACACCTACGGTCAATCTAGAGTCACCAGTTAACCTAACCTGCATGTCTTTGGACTGTGGGGAAAACCGGAGCACCCAGAGGAAACCCACGCGGACACGGGGAGAACATGCAAACTCCACACAGAAAGGCCCTCGCCGGCCCCGGGGCTCGAACCCAGGACCTTCTTGCTGTGAGGCGACAGCGCTAACCACTACACCACCATGCCGCCCATACATACATATATATATATATATATGTGTGTGTGTGTGTGACAAATGAAGATCCCACAACAGTCTCTGTTTTGCATGCATCAAACATCTAATTATTTTGTGATTCAGGCATTTCCCTGTCAGCTCTGCAGACAATCTGCCCAGAGAACGTAATCACTGTCTGTTTGCCCATGAGTGTTCATGCAGTGAAAAAACATGACAACTTGGTGCCCTTGTCCTCCTCAGAGTTGACTAAGCCTGTAGCCTGTAACCTGCTGCCTTTGTCTAAGTCAGTGCACCCATTGGAAGTTCAGCCTTTGATCAGCCATTTAAAAAGCTCCTTGTATGCTCTCCTTACTGCCCTCACCACTTCTCTTCCTCCCCCCTTCCCTTCATCTGGTAAATTTGCCTCTTAGAATCTCTACTGATATCCAGCCAAGCGTAAAGCATTAGAGTCTCTTATTCAAACTCTATCCCAGTTGGGCTGGAGGTAAAGCATAAGGATAAGAGCATGATCAAGAGATCTGATTTGGCATATGGAGAAAGATTAGGGCTTATTTCACTGTTATGTGTGTGAGCAAAAAAGGGAAAGGTTGGAAAATTTAAAAGCATCTTTCGTGCAAGTGTGTGTTCACAGGAGGGACTGGGCTTGGTAAAGCGGTGTAGGTATAATAGCCCGTCTCTCTAAGAACTACAGATCCCATCAACCAACTTCCGCGTTGGCCTGGGCGGGATCACCTACGTCACATCCTCCATGAAGGCATAAGTAACTGAGCAACACTTCCGCTCTTTCTCTTTGGCTCTGCAACCACGCGGGATCAGACATAAAGAGGTACTCTCTCATCGGACCGTCCGAAACCACGACTTCTTTCTTGCAAGAAGAAAGATTCAGCGCGTTTTTTTCTGTTTACCATTGGCCACGGTAGAACTACTTGAATCGCGCGATCTAACTCAGATGAGTTACAACCGGTTTTTATTCGTATTATAGTAACTTATGACTGCCGCCCAAAGCAGTTAACTTAAAGTTAGAAGCGACCAGATTCCTTCTAACTAAAAGCGCTGTGCACATTGTTTGATCAGAGACTTCTTTTCTTCACGAATGACAACACATCGGACCAAGAAATTCTCTGTGCTTCACGGAGGCCTCCACAAACTGTGACATTCCGTCTCTCCAGAACCTCTCCTCATAATCTTGCGTCGAGGCAAGATACTGAAGTAAGATTGGCATTTTGGGCAAAAAGACTAGTCTTAGGAATTAGCTTTATTAAGTAGTGTGAATTTAAACTCAGGAACGGTTTAATTGTGTACACTGTAGACACTCGGTGTTGAACTGATTATTGTTCTATTTGTGTTGATCTCTCAATTGTTAATAGATAGGTTGCATGCTCTCTATTCCTTTCTAACACTTTAATTTCATTATTACACATATTTTGACCTCATCAAGATTTCAGTGGATTTACAGGTAGTAGTGTTATAAGCTAGTAGGATTCTTGGGCCTTAGCTAGCAATACACGGCTAATTCTTTTGTTTCGTTAGCAAGCAAGGCTAACCCTTTGTTTAGACCACACACACACACACACTTTTGTTCTTAACTCCACGAGGTAGGATTCTTGGGCCTTAGCTAGCAACACACGGCTAATTCTTTTGTCTCGTTAGCAAGCAAGGCTAACTCTTTGTTTAGGCCACACACACACACACACACACACACCCCTTAGCTAGCAACACAAAGCTAATCTTTTGTCTCCACACGTGGCTACACTCACACACACACACACACACACACACACGCTCATCAAGTATATAACCATATCATATTTGTATATAATGATTCCAACTGCTATTATTCATTTTTATCTTTGTTATAATAAATTCAATTAATTGTTAAACTGTGTCTGTGGTTGTACCGATATTTTTGAAGTCATCCAATCTCAAAGAATTCCAAGGTGCATATGAATTGTGTAATACGGTAAGTGATCATAATAATTTGGAATATACCATAATTTAGCTGTTTTGTAATTTATTATTAAGCACCAAAATTAATGGTATTAATTAATGAGACTGATTCAATGAGACTGATTTAATGAGACTGATTTAATGAGATTGATCACTTAATTACAAATCACACCTACAGCGGTGTCACTTAATAAAATGATTACACTGTAAAATGGACCAATTAAATCATAGACTGTTATTGGAATGTGCTGTTAGTGAAAGCAGGATGGAAGCCCTTAGCAAAAAGTAGTATACTTAAAGTTCATTTTATTAAGTATGCTTCAGTATGAGTATAAGTATAGCAAGTATACTACAGACCATGTACTTTTAGTGTACTAGAAAGTATACAAATTTAATACTTTTTCGGACTAAATCGGAACATTTCAAGTTTATAAAAGTATACTTTAAAGTTCATTTTAAGTTTGCAAAAGTACACTTTAAAGTATACAACAAGTACACTCATCTATATACTAGGTATATCCCTCTTGCATGCTTAAAGTATACCACAAGTACACTTATCAATATACTTCTTTTTTCACCTTTATTGGATAGGACAGTGTAGAGACAGGAAATGAGCAGGAAATTACCTTGGGTTGGAATCGAACCCAGGTCCCCGGATTTATGGTATGGCGCTTTAGTTGACTGAGCCACAACACCCCTTAGGTACATACTTCAAGTCCCTATTTTTAGTTTATTATTGTATACTTTAAGTATACTGTTATAAACGTTGGTTATTTCACTAGTTTACTTGTTATACTTTAAGTTTGCTTGGCATATTACTTGTAGCTTACTATTTATATACTGGAAATATACTCCTTAATGTATTCTTAAAGTTTACTCATACTGTATGTACACAAGAGTGTGATGCATTTACAAAATCACAAGACAGAATGTTGAAAACAAGTTTGATATATTTTCAAACATTTCAAAAATAAAGACCTATGAAATCAAGTCCTTCCTTACTGGAGAAATTGATCAATAAAGTCAAGTCAAAAGTTTTTCTGTTTTTGTGTATGATTTTAAGGTACATAAAGATAATGCAATTGAGCACACATACTATATACTGTAAAGTTTTAAACTCCAGCATTATATTATATTAATATATAAATTAAATGTTAAGCATGAGTCAATGACTTGACCTTATTATGCACTTGGAGCAAGATATACTAAGTATTAGTACTTTGTGGCAGAAAAACGTGAAAAGTATACATTTTAGTATTAAAGTATAAGTCTTAGTATTAATGTACTTAGTCTTAGACTTTTATTTATACTTTTCAGTATAAGCCAAGTATACTTCACTATACTATTCTTAAGTATATAAAATATAGTTTATAAAAAGTCAACTTCAAGTATACATACTTCCTCAGTTTTAGTAAAAAAATAAGTATACTCATAGTACACTTGAATAAACTTCTTTTTGCTAAGGGAGAGCATAAACTCATTGCTTTAATAGGGTGATTCTGAAAATCATTGTAATGGGGGCGGGGTGTGTGTCAATAAATGCAGCATAACTGAAAAGATAATCCATATTCAGAAACAATGGCACAAACATGAGTCAGAAGACCAGAAATAATATACAGAGCAGCAGTGATCATAACTGCATGATGCATTTGGCAAGACTTTCCAAAGAAAAGTAGAAACAACACAGAATAAATAACCAAATGAATTATGGTGAAGCACAGAACAGATTAACACAATAATCTGTGATAATAATAATCAGTGAACTCTTTATGGTTTATTCCTTTCTTTTTCATTAACCACTTACTTAAATACTTAAAACAAAGACAGCAAATGTTCAATATCTTGAATATTTAACATTCAAGATTCTGCACTATTTGTAGGTCCCAATTTACATGTAAGCAAATTTATGATATTGACCATGTTAAATCCTTTGTACAAAAGGTGGAGTTCATGAAAGCTTCTTAAGGCTAAGAGCGTCTTGAACTGCCTCTTAAGAGCCATCGTTAAGCTAATGTGGTTTTCCCTAACACTGTCATAGTCAAAGTAGTACTTTATTTGCTCTTAATTTACAATGGACCTGGATCACTCTTTCACAACAAAAAGCGTATCCTCGCAGATGAATACACAGAATGCGCATGCGCCTCTGAGGGACTCTTTCAATCAATAGGTGGAAACTGGTGTTGAACCTGCTGCCGGTGTTCAATGATTTTTCTTGGACATTGCAAGTACATTGAGTGAATTATAAATATGCACAAAACCTTAAGAATCTCATCTCATCTCATTATCTCTAGCCGCTTTATCCTTCTACAGGGTCGCAGGCAAGCTGGAGCCTATCCCAGCTGACTACGGGCGAAAGGCGGGGTACACCCTGGACAAGTCGCCAGGTCATCACAGGGCTGACACATAGACACAGACAACCATTCACACTCACATTCACACCTACGGTCAATTTAGAGTCACCAGTTAACCTAACCTGCATGTCTTTGGACTGTGGGGGAAACCGGAGCACCCGGAGGAAACCCACGCGGACACGGGGAGAACATGCAAACTCCACACAGAAAGGCCCTCGCCAGCCCCGGGGCTCGAACCCAGGACCTTCTTGCTGTGAGGCGACAGCGCTAACCACTACACCACCGTGCCGCCCAACCTTAAGAATATATTTCATAATATACATTTAAATGAGACAAATTTCTGCATCTCTAACACACACACATACACACACACATATATATATATCTATATATTGTGGCAGCGGGGGCGTGGTCAAGCGCCGGTCTGTGACAGGAGGGTGGAGCCAGGGAAGGTGAGTGGCAGAATCGCTACACCTGATGGTAATTAACCTGTGTTTTGTGTGTGTTTTCCCAGTAAACCGCTCCCTATTTAAGGAGGCTGAGAGAGAGCAGAGGGAGCTCGACTCGGGATTGGAGGCTGAGTGTGTGTCTGTGTGCGTGTGTGCTTACGCCGTAGTATAACTGAAAAGTTGTTTAATAAATACGCTTTCTCTACCTCCAAACGTTGTCCTGCCGTCCTCTGTGCTCCACCCACACATTATCTGCGCTACAGTGGTGCCGAAACCCGGGAAAGGTGGAGCACCAGTTCTGCAGCTCCATGGAATCCTCCCCGTTCGCGGACTTGGTCCATGCCCTCGCCACGGCTCAGCAGATCCAGCACCAGGCACTCGTCACGCTCCGAAAGGAGCAGGAGCGCCGCTTCGAAGCCCTGGTGCTGGCCCAGCAGGAAGACCGAGAGGCGTTCCGGCGGCTCCTTGCGTTGACGGGGTCCACCAGCGCCCCGGCCGCGGGCCCGTCTCCCCTCACCTTGACCAAGATGGGCCCACAGGACGACCCCGAGGCTTTCATCACCTTGTTCGAGCAGGTCGCTGAAGCCTCGGGGTGGCCGATGGAGCAGCGCATGGCGCGCCTCCTCCCCCTCCTGATGGGAGAGGCGCAGCTGGCCGCACTACAGCTCCCCGCCGACCGCCGGCTGGCCTACGCCGACCTTCGCCGGGCCGTCCTCCAGCGCGTGGGGTGCACGCCGGAGCAGCAGCGCCAGCGCTTCCGCGCGTTGTGGATGGAGGAAGTCGGCAGCCCATTCGCGTTCGGCCAGCAGCTCCGGGACGCCTGCTGGCGGTGGCTGAGGGCCGAAGATCGCGACGCCGAGGGAATCATCGACCAGGTGGCGCTGGAACAGTTCATCGCCCGCTTACCAGCCGGAACCGCGGAGTGGGTCCAATGCCACCGCCTGGCGTCGCTGGATCAGGCCGTAGGACTGGCGGAGGATCATCTGGCGGCTGTTCCGGCAGCAGGACAACGGACGACATCGTCTTCTCTCTCCTCTTCTCTCTCTCTGTCTCCCCCCCCCTCCTCCCATGTCCCGTCCTCGCCCCATTCCCCCACCACGGAGGCAGGGGCCGGCTCCACCCCAGCCGGCCCGCCGCACCCGTGGTGCCCTCCCGTTTCTCCCTTCTGTGTCTGTCTCTCCCCCCCCCTCAGGTGAGTGAGCCCCAGAACACAGCTGCAGAGGGAAGGCCCGGGCCGGTTTGCTGGCGCTGCGGGGAACCGGGCCACTTGCAGCAACAGTGTGCAGCGATGGAGGTGGGGGCAGTGGTGTGGATCCCCGACGCGCCAGAGGCTGCCCTCGATCGGGCCGGAGCGTATCGCATACGAGTAAGTGTACAAGGGGCTACATATCAGGCGTTGGTGGATTCAGGCTGCAATCAGACCTCGATCCGCCAAAGCCTGGTGCAAGACGAGGCATTGGGGGGAGCACAAGGGGTGAAGGTGTTGTGTGTGCACGGGGATATTCACAGCTACCCGTTGGTGTCGGTCCACATATATTTCAGAGGGGAAAAATCGATATTGAAGGCGGCGGTTAATCCTCGCCTTACCTACTCTTTGATCTTAGGGACTGATTGGCCGGGATTTCGGGGTTTAATGGCACGCCTAGTAAAGAGTGGGTCCTGCTGGTTGACGGGGGAAGGTCCCGGTGTCGCTTTGGCTGGAGCTGCGGTTGCAGAGCCGTCTCCATCATCTCCGCAACAGAGTGAGGAGCTGCCGGCCCCTCCTCTTTCTATTGGGGAATCCCTAGCGGATTTCCCACTGGAACAATCGCGAGACGAGACTCTGCGACACGTGTTTGACCAAGTGAGAGTAATCGATGGTCAAATGCTCCAGCCGAACGCCACCCCGTCCTTCCCCTATTTTTCCATTTTGAAGGATAGGTTATACCGAGTGACGCAGGACACTCAGACGAAAGAGCGAGTCACCCAGTTGTTAATTCCAAAGAGCCGCCGGGAATTGGTATTCCCGGCGGCTCACTTTAATCCCATGGCTGGACACCTCGGGCAGGATAAGACACTAGCCCGGATAATGGCCCGATTCTATTGGCCGGGGATTTGCGGCGACGTCCGTAAGTGGTGTACGGCGTGCCGCGAATGCCAGTTAGTAAATCCAGCGGCCATTCCAAAAGCGCCCTTGCGCCCCCTACCATTAATCGAGACCCCGTTCTAAAGAATTGGGATGGATCTTGTTGGGCCATTAGATCGGTCAACATGAGGGTACCGCTTTATATTGGTTCTGGTGGACTATGCAACGCGATACCCGGAAGCGGTGCCTCTTCGCAATATCTCAGCACGCAGTATTGCAGAGGCCCTCTTCCACGTCATCTCCCGGGTTGGAATCCCGAAAGAGATTCTGACTGACCAAGGCACCTCGTTTATGTCACAAACACTGAGCGAACTGTATGGGCTACTGGGTATTAAGCCGATCCGCACCAGCGTGTATCACCCACAGACAGACGGTTTAGTTGAACGGTTCAATCGCACCCTCAAGAATATTATCAAAAAATTCGTAAGTGAGGAGGCACGTAACTGGGATAAGTGGCTCGAACCCTTGTTGTTTGCAGTGCGAGAGGTCCCCCAAGCCTCCACGGGGTTCTCCCCATTTGAATTATTATATGGGCTTAAGCCGCGCGGCATCTTAGATGTACTGCGGGAAAATTGGGAGGAGGGACCTTCACAGAGCAAAAACAAAATTCAGTACGTTATGGATCTGTGCGCAAAACTCCACATGCTCACCCACCTAACACAGGAGAATTTGCGGCAGGCCCAGGAACGGCAAGCCCGCCTGTACAACAAGGGCACGCGCCTTAGAGAGTTCACTCCGTGAGATAAGGTACTCGTCCTGTTGCCCACATCGAGCTCCAAATTAATCGCCAAGTGGCAAGGACCCTTTGAGGTCACACGGTGAGTCGGGGACGTCGACTATGAGGTTAGGCGAATGGACAGGGAGGGGGCGCTACAGATCTACCACCTCAATCTGCTGAAACTCTGGAACGAGGAGGTCCCCGTGGCGTTGGTTTCGGTAGTTCTGGAGAAGGCGGAGCTGGGGCCGGAGGTCCAAAAAGGGTCATTGGCATCACGTACCTCTCCGGTCCCCTGTGGAGACCACCTCTCCCCGACCCAACTCACGGAGGTCGCCCAGTTGCAGGCCGAGTTTTCGGATGTGTTCTCACCCCTGCCCGGTCGCACTAACCTCATAGAACACCACATAGAGATGCCCCCGGGGGTGGTAGTGTGTAGCCGTCCTTATAGATTACCCGAACACAAAAAAAAGGTGGTTTGGGAAGAACTTCAGGCCATGCTCGAAATGGGCATCGTCGAGGAGTCCCACAGTGACTGGAGCAGCCCGGTGGTCTTGGTTCCCAAGGCCGACGGCTCGGTCCAGTTCTGTGTGGACTATAGAAAAGTCAACGCGGTGTCTAAATTCGATGCGTACCCAATGCCTCGTATTGATGAGCTGCTCGATCGACTAGGCACAGCTCGCTTTTACTCGACACTGGATTTGACGAAGGGATATTGGCAGATCCCCTTGACTCCATTATCCCGAGAGAAAACTGCCTTTTCCACACCGTTCGGCTTACACCAGTTCGTCACACTTCCGTTTGGGCTGTTTGGGGCGCCCGCTACGTTTCAGCGGCTGATGGACCGGGTCCTCCGGCCGCACGCCACCTATGCGGCCGCTTACCTAGATGACATCATCATTTATAGTAATGACTGGCAGCGGCACCTGCAACACCTGAGGGCCGTCCTTAGGTCGCTGAGGCGGGCGGGACTTACTGCCAACCCAAAGAAGTGTGCAACTGGGCGGGTGGAAGTACGGTATCTGGGCTTCCACTTGGGCAACGGGCAGGTGCGTCCCCAAATTAATAAGACAGCAGCGATTGCGGCCTGCCCGAGGCCCAAGACCAAAAAGGGGGTGAGACAGTTCCTGGGGCTGGCTGGCTACTATCGTAGGTTTATACCTAATTATTTGGACGTCACCAGCCCGCTGACTGACCTCACTAAAAAGGGGGCGCCAGATCCGGTCCAGTGGACGGAGCAGTGCCAGCGGGCTTTCTCTGAGGTAAAGGCTGCACTGTGTGGGGGGCCACTCTTACACTCCCCTGAATTCTCTCTCCCTTTTTTGTTACAGATGGATGCGTCGGACAGAGGGCTGGGGGCCGTTTTGTCCCAGTGGGTGGAGGGGGAGGACCGCCCGGTCCTATACATCAGCCGCAAGCTGTCAGTGCGTGAGGGGCGCTACAGCACAATTGAGAAAGAGTGCCTGGCGATCAAGTGGGCGGTCCTCGCCCTCCGTTACTACCTGCTGGGGCGCTCTTTCACCTCTGTTTGGACCACGCGCCCCTCCAGTGGCTCCACCGCATGAAGGATGCCAACGCGCGGATCACCCGTTGGTATCTGGCACTCCAACCCTTCAACTTCAAGGTGGTCCACAGGCCGGGGGCGCAGATGGTCGTGGCGGACTTCCTCTCCCGTCAAGGGGGGGGGGAGTCGGCTGCGGGCCAGACGGGCGCCCGGCCTGAGTCGGGCAGTGGGGGTATGTGGCAGCGGGGGCGTGGTCAAGCGCCGGTCTGTGACAGGAGGGTGGAGCCAGGGAAGGTAAGTGGCAGAATCGCTACACCTGACGGTAATTAATCTGTGTTTTGTGTGTGTTTTTCCAGTAAACCGCTCCCTATTTAAGGAGGCTGGGAGAGAGCAGAGGGAGCGCGACCCGGGATTGGAGGCTGAGTGTGTGTCTGTATGCGTGTGTGCTTACGCCGTAGTATAACTGAAAAGTTGTTTAATAAATACGCTTTCTCTACCTCCAAACGTTGTCCTGCCGTCCTCTGTGCTCCACCCACACATTATCCGTGCTACATATATATATATATATATATATATATATATATATATATATATATATATATGGAGAACATTGCCAACATGGCATTGTGGAGAACAGTTGAAAATATCATGACTGCTTGATTGGGTAACAGTGAAATAAGAGGTCACAAGGAAAACATTTACTTAATTATTTAGCTTATTATTTGCTCATTCTTTCATGTGAATGTTTGTTCATTTAATTAAAAAACACACCTGGAGTAAAAAAAAATTGTATTGTCAAAAAATGTTAAATAGTTTCAGTCATTAATTACCGCATTATATATGTAATGTTTAACAACAATATAATATATAAACTTGTTTTTTTCGTGGTCCGGTTTCCATCAAATCCTGCGCTCTGATTGGCTGGCGAGCAGGTCCGTATCCTATGGTACGGACCCCAGTTATGGACCCCAGTTACGGACCTCTGGTGACTCGCTCGTTCACAATAACAACAAGCATAGTAGCAATTTTTGTCAATATTTATCTTTTTTATAAATCCAAAGACATGCAGGTTAGGTTAACTGGTGACTCTAAATTGACCGTAGGTGTGAGTGTGAATGGTTGTCTGTGTCTATGTGTCAGCCCTGTGATGACCTGGTGACTTGTCCAGGGTGTACCCCGCCTTTCACCCATAGTCAGCTGGAATAGGCTCCAGCTTGCCTGTGACCCTGTAGAACAGGATAAAGTGGCTAGAGATAATGAGATGAGCTGAGATCTTATAAATTTTTGCCAGCATTTCTCAGCATAATAGCATTAATTTTACATCAGGGATAGCGATAATGACAGTCTTCACAGTGAAAGCGAGTTTTACTACCCTGAGGAAGAATAAATATAATAAAACATTTCAGGAGAAAGCTAAAAACCTGTAACTGTTGCTAACACCGAGTAAAAACATGGCTGAATCCTGAATGACTCAATTTTGTATAAATAGGGGACTATATAGGCAGCAAAATATAGTTTTTTTCCTGCCATGGAAGTGCACTTGTATACCAAGGAGGAAGCAATTTGCATTCCAGCCGTGAATGAGGATTCAAAATGGCGGCTCGGCTTTCCCTTTCGGGCGCTCTCAATTTCTGTTAGAATTTGGTAAAGAAAAAATAAATATATTATTTACCAGCTTAAGGTCGGTCCGTATGGTGAAATACCGTGACCTCGGCCTTGAATACTGACCTCGGCCCAGAGGGCCTCAGTCAGTACTTTCAAGACCTTGGTCACAGTATTTCATTATATGGACCTCCCAGCTGGTAAATAACATATATGTATTTTAACACTTCATGTTTCATTGTTTTCTTTTTTTTGTAAAAAAGGAATGCTATTTGACCTCATCGACTTTTTAGCAACTACAGTATGAATGCCTTTAGCAACTACTAATGCCTATATTGAGGATGTGCATTGCAAAGATGCTCTTCCCAAAGTTCCTCTTAAGGCTCCTTCTTACAAGTGAGTTCAGGAAAACCACATACAGAGACAATGTTCATTGCTTAAGAACATCTTTAAACTCGCTATTTAGCCCTAAAGTGCAATGTTATCATGAAACATACCCCAGGTTTTCTTCATGCCTTATTTCTTTTACTGAAGCATGTGTTCAGAAGACACTCCAAATGATTTGATCTAAAATGGTGGATCACGGAGTTTTGCACAAACTTGTGGTGTCCATGTGGAGTCTCGAGTGCACACTGTCATCAAAGCAAAAAGGAGACAGATCAAAATCCTAAGAAACTCTGATCATGTGAACATGTAAATGTTTCAAAGATTTAACCTTTCACTCAAGCTCATCTCATCTCATTATCTCTAGCCGCTTTATCCTGTTATACAGGGTCGCAGGCAAGCTGGAGCCTATCCCAGCTGACTACGGGCGAAAGGCGGGGTACACCCTGGACAAGTCGCCAGGTCATCACAGGGCTGTTCACTCAAGCTATTGTCAATAATATAATTTGTAACGAAAACTCATCTCATCTCATCTCATTATCTCTAGCCGCTTTATCCTGTTCTACAGGGTCGCAGGCAAGCTGGAGCCTATCCCAGCTGACTACGGGCGAAAGGCGGGGTACACCCTGGACAAGTCACCAGGTCATCACAGGGCTGACACATAGACAACCATTCACACTCACATTCACACCTACGGTCAATTTAGAGTCACCAGTTAACCTAACCTGCATGTCTTTGGACTGTGGGGGAAACCGGAGCACCCGGAGGAAACCCACGCGAACACGGGGAGAACATGCAAACTCCGCACAGAAAGGCCCTTGCCGGCCACGGGGCTCAAACCCAGACCTTCTTGCTGTGAGGCGACAGCGCTAACCACTACACCACCGTGCCGCCCCGTAACGAAAACTGTTGTATTAAATTAGAAAAGAATGCAAAGTGGAAGCATTCTCACTGGTGGTCTCAGACTCTTGGACTCCAGTGGATAGTTTGCAGAAACAGTGTGTTTTGCTTTTCTGGATCTCTATTGGAACTTCATCTCTCTTAAGATTAGCAGAGCTATTCACCATTGGATTTGATGCTTCTCCTCATACTTTTGATCCAGAGGCCTGAAGATATGTTCCCTGCTGGAAAGTGTGTTGCTTGGAAATGCATAAATTGGGACACATTTTTAACTGATTTTTATTTTTTTTTATGCTGAACTTTGTGTGTGTGTGTGTGTGTGTGTGTGTGTATCAACCAACTACTCAGCTGGTATCTTTGGAGAGGAGATGATGCAGGACAAGGAAAACTATGGTACAACAAATATTTTGCTATTGCAGCCTGTTGAATGTTGAAACGTGTAAGACAGTTGTTTGGAATTAAATTCATGTCCTAAGCAATGTGAATGCTGGGTGACTCTTTGCCATGTCAAGCAAACCACTTAGGCATATTTCCTCTCATTTTATGGTCATATCAATAAATCACAAACTACAGATAATGTTTTCTGCTCTATAGAACTATAAAATTAGAATATTTGTCACACTTGCATCCTCAACTGTTCAGCTGAATTATAAATACTATTTGTTCTTCTTAAAATACTGTCCTATGAAAACATATTAAAGTGTTCAAAGCAAATCTCTTCAGATAATCAAACCACGCTATCAGTGTTCAAAAATGTAAAAATCAGTGAAATACATATCATGAAAGTAACTGCTGCATTTCCAGTCATTCACGATATGTTCTAAGTTGGATTTTTTTTTCCTGCACTATATTACGTTGGTATTATATTGTTAACTCGCACATTATTTAAGGGTTTAAGGCTTGACATAATGTACAGCTTAAATTGTGTTGACGTACAATGGCATGGGGGTAGTGTCAGTGCTTTGGGATTTGAAACTGTTTCAGCTGAAATTTAAACATTCCATGAGTTGGAATGTTTAAATTTCAGAACTCAAAGAAGTGGGGTGTTTGGTACTTACTGCTTAGGAATGATCTCTAACAGAGGGTCCCATCCCCAATACACTACTCATGAGGTGCCAGGACAGTGATGAATGGAATGGCCAGAAATGGAACCTGACATTGAGAAAGGGGTCCAATATGTTCCCTGTTGAGATCCTTAATCTGTATTCTAAACCATATCCCCGCCAATCTACGACTTGTAAGGCATTTTTCCAGGTGGTTTCCCTATCTTTACAACCCATTCTGAATGGATATCTGGCATATCTCCTTATCTCCAGGAAAATAAATGGTGTTTGGAAACTGAGCACTAGAAGGGCTAGTGGATGAATGGGCAAGCTAGTTATACCAGGGGATATAATTGCGCCAATCCTCATACCAGTCTCTACAGAAACTACCAGGTACAGACTGAGTTGAACTTCTCCAGTTGGTCAGTGAAATCTGGATGATGATGGTGAGGCTGTCAGAAGGTATTCTTATATCCATGCTTTAAGAAGCCTTTACTTGTCTAATGCTTTATGAAGGCCAAACACTGGAAAAGTGCTTCCACTGTATGCTCTGCAGTGGTGAGACATTCATCAATGGATGAAACAGGAAAGCTTAAAAACCAGGGCTGTTGTGGTTTAGGAAGTTGTTGCTGGGTTCCTTCAGGTAGTCGTCATGGTGCATTGACCTGGTTATGTACTGTACTGGAGGTTACTAATGAAGGAACCAAGACAGTAGTTAGGATTTTATTGAGCTGATCCAAAAAGAAAGAAAAAAGATCAGAAATCAGAGGGGAAAAATATCAAAGGGGGAAATAGTATGAATTCGATCCACTCCTGTAACAAACTGTAGCACTTTCGTTAGGAGTGGTGGGACACTGAAGCACTGGGACAGGCGGGTTTGTTACTGTGGCAACTTTATTTAAGCTTTTCAGTTTTGCAGTGACTCTCTCTTGTCTCACACACACAGACAAACACAGCGTGCAGGGAAGCTCTCCCTTCCTCTCTGCTTCCTCCCTCCATATATGCCCTCAGCTGTCACTGCAAGAAACTCACACATGCATGCACAAGTAACTTGACATAGGTGTGATCATTTTGCCACTCACCTTCCCTGGCCTTGTCCTCCATTCACAAACTGTTGCTCAACCATGACTCTGCTGCCACACAAATATAGCCTGAAATATCAGAACTGTTTGTAGCATAACATCAAATTAAAGTTGGTCACACAATAACACAGAATCACGCAATGCAACAACCACCACAATCATTTAAAGCAGATACGCAGAACCTTTATTTTTAAATAAATTTCTGAGTGGATAGTATCTCCATCCTTGACTCCTGTATGCTGCATAAATGGGAATAAAAATATATATATTTTTGAGAGCTAAACTCGACCGCAAAGTTGGTATTTGAGCTGCCCCACTGAGCTAGCCATGCCTGAGTGTGTGACGTCACTGCGGTAACCGGTTTTAAGGCCGAGGCCTTTGACAGCTATAGACCAAAGTCAAATAAATTAAAATTTATGGTGAAAGTAAGAAATACTGTTACCGACTTGCTCAAATAAGACTGATTTGACTTCATTGATTGTGGGTTGACTCATTAAAACAGGATAAGTGTTATAACTTATGCAGCATACATGTACATGCATGCATTCTCACTGATAAAACATAAAAGGCTCATTAAATAATCAGATGAACTGAGACAATCACATTCTGAAGCAAATTAAATAATTCTATACCAGTAACTTAAACACACAATACAAGTTACATGTATTAATCTAAATGCAGGTAAACAACGTGTTTTTGTTGTTTTATATCCAAATGAGAGTCGCAGCTTACCCGTCAGTGTTCTCGTTTCTTGAAGGCTGACGTTGTGGCTGATTGTTTTGAAACAATCTGACTTTCAGTTGTTCGTTCAGTTCTCCGTTCATTTACTTCTTCCACGTAAGGGAGAGATGGCAGCAATATCCAGTTTAGAAATAAGACAGCTGGTCCACTCATTCACTTTTCGTCATACTGTGCATTCTGCCATTACTGCCAGGCTCAGGCAACTACTAAAACCCGGGACGGAACGGGACGTCACCGGTTTTAGCAACAACCGCCGGGGGGGGTCACCATAGACATATAAACATAGATGCCGCATTGAGCTGGTGGCCCTGTTGCTGAGATACGTCAGAATGTCCGCCATATTTGATGTGGCAAATCTTCCCCATAAACCGATGCAAGTAAATGGACTGAACTTCATAAAGCCCCTTTCTACAATAATAAATTTATATTTAACTCGATGCCTTTTATTCACCCATTAAGACACACACGTATATATTTGGGAAACAAACAGGCATCAAAACAACACATAACTTTTAATGTGATGGTTATAAATAGTGTGCGAAATACCCTGTACACTGCAAACTAGCGACAGATACGCGATAGATAGCTCAGGTAAGCTAATCAGTCAGCATACTGTAGCAAGCTACCAAAACCTGAGGCCACAATAACCAACCTACAAGACTGAATATGATAAATGATGGAAATAGTGGAAAAACTGGAAATAGTGAATGAAAATAAAAATTTACTGTTTTATTTATTGAGTCACCACACAGACCTACTCTTGTTGAATAAAGTGAGCTGAATGACCGCCAAACTAAGTTCGGCCAGGTTCTAACGTCATACCAAAACAAAATACATCACTGATTCCTTCACATTCAGAAAGGTTAAAAACATTCATCATACGTTCAAAAACGTTCATCATAGTGTGGCACTGTATTATCTGATTCTCACTGCTTATAACTATACACCTACCCGGTGGAGATGAGCTGGGAAACTGAAGACTGAAGGAACAGCTCCCTCTCTGATCCTGACTGTCTGACCTGTTCTGTCAAAATCCTTCATATTAGCCACAAAGTCAGAAAAATCTGTTTGTAAAATTACGTTATAATGACCAAATACAATGAAAAGTATTTTTCCAGTCTCACCTGTGAAAGGTAATCCCATGTGATCTCGTTTGGACGGTAAACCTGTTGGTACAGTTAAACGCACCACATGAATGAGGCATCTTTATTCTCGGCTACTGTCTAGATGCTATACCAGAGACGGTTGAAGAATCTCCACTTTGCCACATCCAATATGGCGGCGAGGATGACGTATGATTTTATGCAGAAGGCGGCGTCTATGTTTATATGTCTATGGGTGTCACTGCCTGAGCGATATGTCACGTATCGTTCCATCCTGGGTTTTAGCAACAACCCTCGGCTCACTCTGGGAGGACTGGTGCAACTGAACTTTCCTTTAAAAAAAATATATAATAATAAAATAAATACTTTTCTTGTTTTCTTTTCCTTTAATTATTGGTACTGCACCCTCTTTCAGTACAGGCTTATAGCCAATGCTCCTCAACAGATCAGAAGTTTTGTACGAGTCTTCAGTAAAATGTGCAGAGCAGAGGAGAGACCACTTCATAGGCGCCCAATGTGGCCATGAACTTCTTGCAAAACGTGTCCAAATCTTTGCAGTTTGAACATTCTTGGGCCATGAATGCAACGTAAATCCACCTTCTGTCATGTTGCTGCACTGACCAGCAACACATCTACATGGCATAGCGATAAATTAGCTCAAAATAGAGGCTTGGGGTTGCAGTCAGCTCTGTGTTTTAGTATAGCGGAAATGGCGATGAGACTGATAGACTTCCTGCTGTGACGTTACGGACGTCAAGGTCATTCACTCAGACCGCTACCTATATGAATCACTTTAATCATAAAAATTACTATATTATATTTATTGTTAATGCTTAAAACTATTCCTGTGCCATTCTTGAGGTCTCAAGAATGGCACAGGAATAAACGAAAGTGAGGCCATGGCTCTGCGTATACCGGTATGCTTTAAGCTGTGTGGTAGTATTCATACTGAAGGAGCAGAAAAGTTAAATAGCAAAGCGCAATCAAAGGGTGGCACCAGTACTGGAAACTTCAATATGACAAACTTAATAAAGCACTTGCAAAAGCAGTATTCAAAGGAATATGGAATAAATGTGAACCACAATAGCTAAGACTGGTAGAAAATTTTAAGGCATGCAAAAAAATATTCTCCAAACCATATGAAAGCAAAGCAGATTACATAGAAACTAGTTGAATTTATAATACTGGATGACCAATTGCTTTCAATAGCTGAAAATGTTGCTTTGCAACACTTTACTGAATAGCTGGATTATCTTTATACACTAGCAAACCAACATTTCAATTAAATTGTCTTTCAATGCAAAGAAGCATTTGGTGAACACACTAACTATTTGTGCATTCCTCTCACAGAGGAATGTAAGGGATGCACATGTTATCTGCAGAAAAACTGTTGGTCATGTTCAGGTATTGTTGAATATGCCACCTAAATGCCTTCAGCAAGCTGTGCAAACAAGGTGAAATAGTACACATTACATGATCGGGGCCTTCTCATACAGAAACAAGCACTGAATGAGAATGTTCACAGGAAATTTTTAACTATAATGTAAATCGATTGCATTTTTGCTTGAATTGCTTTTATACAGTGTCTTGTAAAAGTATTAATCCCCCTTGGTGTTTGTCCTGTTTTGTTGCATTACAAGCTGGAATTAAAATGGATTTTTGGAGGGTTAGCACAATTTGATTTACACAACATGCCTACCACTTCAAATGTGATTTTTTTTTAATTGTGATACAAACAATAATTAAGATGGAAAAAAAAACAGAAATCTGGAGTGTGCATAGGTATTCACCCCCTTTCATATGAAAACCCTAAATAAGAGCTGATCCAAACAATTCACTTCATAAGTCACGTAATTATTTCAATAAGATCCACCTGTGTGCAATCAAAGTGTCACATGATCTGTCACAGGATGTCTGTATAAATCAACCTGTTCTGGAAGGACCCTGACTCTGCTACACTACTAAGCAAGCAACATGACAGCCAAGGAGCACTCCAAACATGTCAGAGACAAAGTTGTGGAGAAGTATAGCTCAAGTTTGGGTTATAAAAAATATCCCAAACGTTGAATATCCCAGGGAGCACCATTAAATCCATTATATCAAAATGGAAAGAATATGGCACCACTACAAACCTGACAAGAGGAGGCTGCCCATCAAAACTCACAGACCAGGCAAGGAGGGCATTAATCAGAGATGCAACAAAAACACCTATGATAACAATGAAGGAGCTGCAAAGATCCACAGCAGAGATGGGAGTATCTGTCAATAGGACCACTTTAAGCCATATACTCCACAGAGTGGGGCTTTATGGAAGAGTGGCCAGAAAAAAGTAATTGCTTAAGAAAACACGTTTGGAGTTTGCCCAACAGCATGTGGCAGACTCCCCAAACACATGAAAGAAGATTCTCTGGTCAAATGAGACTAAAATTGATATTTTTGGCCATCATGGGAAATGCCATGTGTGGCACAAACCCAACACTCTGAGAACACCATTCCTACAGTGAAGCATGGTGGTGGCAGCATCATGCTGTTGGGATGTTTTTCATCTGCAAGGACAGGAAAGCTGGTCAGGACTGGATGGCACTAAATACAGGGCAATTCTGGAGGAAAACCTGTTTGAATCAGTCAGAGGTTTGAGACTGGGATGAAGGTTCACGTTCCAGCAGGACAATGACCCTAAACATACTGCTAAAGCTACACTGGAGTGGTTTAAAGGGAAACATTTAAATCACTTGGAATGGCCTAGTCAAAGCCCAGACCTCAATCCAATTGAGAATCTGTGACACAACTTGAAGATTGCTGTACACCAATGCAAGCCATATAACTTGAAGGAGTCGGAGCAGTTTTGCCTTGAGGAATGGGCAAAAATCCCAGTGGCTAGATGTGCTAAGCTAATAGAGACATAACCCAAGAGACTTGCAGCTGTAATTGCAGCAAAAGGTGACTCTACAAAGTATTGACTTTTTTTTTTTTTTTTTTTTGGGGGGGGGGAGTTTGACTACCTATGCACACTCCAGATTTCTGTGTTTTCATCTTAATTATTGTTTGTGTCACAATAAAATAACAATTTTCACCTTTAAAGTGCTAAGCATGTTGTGTAAATCAAATGGTGCTAACCCCCAAAAAATCCATTTTAATTCCAGCGTGTAATGCGACAAAACAAGACAAACACAAAGAGGGATGAATACTTTTGCAAGACACTGTACTTGCTTCTGAATCTATTGGTACTGTACATTACAGTTTGGTGTCTAAGATGGTACTTTGAAATCCTGGTCCTGATGACCCAATGTTTGAGGATTTTTTTTTCTTTTTCCTCATCTGTTAAATCAAAAGAATTTGTCCTTATTTGGTCCAAGTGTCACTTTCTGCATGATGATTTTTTTTGGTTTGATTTGTAATGATTTTTAATGGCCATTCCAATTTACAAAACTAATTTTAGTAGAAGTATCCAACAAAACAGTAAAAGGCATGACTATAGTTATAGGCTTTCTTTTCCATTTCTGATATGTCTTTAAGTCTGTGCTTTTATTAAAAGACTTTACTAAAAGTCTGTGCTTTTAAACTTTTAGTCTGTGCTTGAGTGTACATGTGACAAATAATGGCTTCTTGGCTCTTCTTCTATAACATCATACAACCCCGATTCCAAAAAAGTTGGGACAAAGTACAAATTGTAAATAAAAACAGAATGCAATAATTTACAAATCTCAAAAACTGATATTGTATTCACAGTAGAACATAGACAACATATCAAATGTTGAAAGTGAGACATTTTGAAATTTCATGCCAAATATTGGCTCATTTGAAATTTCATGACAGCAACACATCTCAAAAAAGTTGGGACAGGGGCAATAAGAGGCTGGAAAAGTTAAAGGTCCAAAAAAGGAACAGCTGGAGGACCAAATTGCAACTCATTAGGTCAATTGGCAATAGGTCATTAACATGACTGGGTATAAAAAGAGCATCTTGGAGTGGCAGTGATTCTCAGAAGTAAAGATAGGAAGAGGATCACCAACCCCCCTAATTCTGCGCTGACAAATAGTGGAGCAATATCAGAAAGGAGTTCGACAGTGTAAAATTGCAGAGTTTGAACATATCATCATCTATAGTGCATAATATCATCAAAAGATTCAGAGAATCTGAAAGAATCTCTGTGCGTAAGGGTCAAGGCCGGAAAACCATACTGGGTGCCCGTGATCTTCGGGCCCTTAGACGGCACTGCATCACATATAGGCATGCTTCTGTATTGGAAATCACAAAATGGGCTCAGGAATATTTCCAGAGAACATTATCTGTGAACACAATTCACCATGCCATCCGCCGCTGCCAGCTAAAACTCTATAGTTCAAAGAAGAAGCCATACCTAAACATGTTCCAGAAGTGCAGACGTCTTCTCTAGGCCAAGGCTCATTTAAAATGGACTGTGGCAAAGTGGAAAACTGTTCTGTGATCAGACGAATCAAAATTTGAAGTTCTTTATGGAAATCAGGAATGCCGTGTCATTCGGACTAAAGAGGAGAAGGACGACCCAAGTTGTTATCAGCGCTCAGTTCAGAAGCCTGCATCTCTGATGGTATGGGGTTGCATTAGTGCGTGTGGCATGGGCAGCTTACACATCTGGAAAGACACCATCAATGCTGAAAGGTATATCCAGGTTCTAGAGCAACACATGCTCCCATCCAGACGACATCTCTTTCAGGGAAGACCTTGCATTTTCCAACATGACAATGCCAAACCACATACTGCATCAATTACAGCAACATGGCTGCGTAGAAGAAGGGTCCGGGTACTGAACTGGCCAGCCTGCAGTCCAGATCTTTCACCTACAGAAAACATTTGGCGCATCATAAAATGGAAGATATGAAAAAAAAAGACCTAAGACAGTTGAGCAACTAGAATCCTACTTTAGACAAGAATGGGTTAATATTCCTATCCCTAAACTTGAGCAACTTGTCTCCTCAGTCCCCAGATGTTTACAGACTGTTGTAAAGAGAAAAGGGGATGTCTCACAGTGGTAAACATGGCCTTTTCCCAACTTTTTTGAGATGTGTTGTTGTCATGAAATTTAAAATCACCTAATTTTTCTCTTTAAATGATACATTTTCTCAGTTTAAACATTTGATATGTCATCTATGTTCTATTCTGAATAAAATATGGAATTTTGAAACTTCCACATCATTGCATTCCGTTTTTATTTACAATTTGTAATTTGTCCCAACTTTTTTGGAATCGGGGTTGTATATCCAACTATTGCCTCATGTTAATTCTCTCTCTCTCTCTCTCTCTCTCTCCCTCACACACACACACGAACATTTGGATCTTGTGTGCTCTTGTGTGGTGACTACATGTAACATACAGTAGATATGGCTCTGATTAGACCTTGTAAAATTAGGTCTCATACACTCCAAAGTTGCATTTTTATATTTGTAGGCTTTGATTTATAAACTTCGAGACATTATCGATGTCAAAATTAAAATAACAAGCAGACGTATGAAATACTGTTTTTATTAATGAGTGGTTTCATTTCAATGGCTTGTTGGATGTTTAAAGTAGCTACATTTTATTTAGGCAGCACGGTGGTATAGTGGTCAGCACTGTTGCCTCACAGCAAGAACGTTCTGGGTTCAAGCCCAGTGGCCGACAGGGGCATTCCTGTGTGGAGTTTGCATGTTCTCCCCGTGTCTACATGGGTTTCCTTCGGTTTCCCCCCACAGTCCAAAGACATGCACATTAGGCTAATTGGTGGCTCTAAATTGACTGTAGGTGTGAGTGTGAATGGTTGTTTGTCTCTATGTGTCAGCCCTGCGATGATCTGGCGACACTTTTCCAGGGTGTACGCCGCCTCTCACCCATAGTCAGCTGGGATAGGTTCCAGCTTCCCCGTGACCCTGCACAGGATAAGCGGCTACAGATAATGGATGGATGGACATTAGATTGATTAAAGTTTGATTGTTTAACTGGGTTTTAGACAGTCTGTAATAAAATGAAGCATCTGAATATTGTATAATAATTTACCACTAAAATAAAGAGGTAGTAGGCTCTTGTGTGAGAGATACTGATAAATTAATTGCTGACCCTCTATTTTGGACTCATATTAAATTTAGTGCCTTCTAGAAGTTATTGGATGAAATTACAGATCCAGTCATGCTTGATTGCAAGCCATCTTGAATATATAAAGCAAAAGATATTTCCCAAAATACATTAGCTTATTAATAAACTCTCCACTGTTGTCCTCACACCACTTTTAATGCCAGCTGTTTGATGCAGATGGTCTGCTAAATAGTTCTTATGCTCTCGTATAAATGTGTTAAACCTCAGAATGATTCCAGCTGTTATTTTCCTCTTATTGTTCAACAATGTTCTGAAGTCCCTCTTCAGTGTTTCTGATAATATCCAACATGCAATAAATAAATGTTTTATTTATAAAATGTTTTGAGATGACTTTTCACAAGTCCAAGTGTCAGATTTACCTTTAGTTGGAAGCTAGTACAACTGGAATATAGCTTCTAAACAAAAACATTGTGGCGGCACGGTGGTGTAGTGGTTAGCGCTGTCGCCTCACAGCAAGAAGGTCCTGGGATCGAGCCCCGGGGGCCGGCGAGGGCCTTTCTGTGCGGAGTTTGCATGTTCTCCCCGTGTCCGCGTGGGTTTCCTCCGGGTGCTCCGGTTTCCCCCACAGTCCAAAGACATGCAGGTTAGGTTAACTGGTGACTCTAAATTGACCATAGGTGTGAATGTGAGTGTGAATGGTTGTCTGTGTCTATGTCAGCCCTGTGATGACCTGGCGACTTGTCCAGGGTGTACCCCGCCTTTCGCCCATAGTCAGCTGGGATAGGCTCCAGCTTGCCTGCGACCCTGTAGAAGGATAAAGCGGCTAGAGATAATGAGATGAGATGAGCATGAAATCAGAATTAGAATTCGAAGACCCAAAAAGAATAACCCATTAAGACTCAGTATTTAGATTATGTGTCATATTGTGGACATGAATATACTTACATACACATAAACACACTTACAAACTCAGTACAGATTACAATTAAAGACTCACAAATGAAAAAAAAAGGGGGAGAGGAAAAAAAATGGGTACCTTTCTGAATGACACGATCCAGCAGAGGGTGTATATTAAATGTTATTCCCACTTACTTATAGCACACAAAGACTACATACAGTGGTGCTTGAAAGTTTGTGAACCCTTTAGAATTTTCTATATTTCTGCATAAATATGACCTAAAACATCATCAGATTTTCACACAAGTCCTAAAAGTAGATAAAGAGAACCCAGTTAAACAAATGAGACAAAAATATTATACTTGGTCATTTATTTATTGAGGAAAATTATCCAATATTACATATCTGTGAGTGGCAAAAGTATGTGAACCTTTGCTTTCAGTATCTGATGTGATCCCCTTGTGCAGCAATAACTGCAACTAAACGTTTCCGGTAACTGTTGATCGGTCCTGCACACCGGCTTGGAGGAATTTTAGCCCATTCCTCTGTACAGAACAGCTTCAACTCTGGGATGTTGGTGGGTTTCCTCACATGAACTGCTCGCTTCAGGTCCTTCCACAACATTTCGATTGGATTAAGGTCAAGACTTTGACTTGGCCATTCCAAAACATTAACTTTATTCTTCTTTAACCATTCTTTGGTAGACCGACTTGTGTGCTTAGGGTCATTGTCTTGTTGCATGACCCACCTTCTCTTGAGATTCAGTTCATGGACAGATGTCCTGACATTTTCCTTTAGAATTCGCTGGTATCATTCAGAATTCATTGTTCCATCAATGATGGCAAGCCATCCTGGCCCAGATGCAGCAAAACAGGCCCAAACCATGACACTACCACCACCATGTTTCACAGATAGGATAAGGTTCTTATGCTGGAATACAGTGTTTTCCTTCCTCCAAACATAACGCTTCTCATTTAAACCAAAATTTTCATTTTGGTCTCATCTGTCCACAAAACATTTTTCCAATAGCCTTCTGACTTGTCCACATGACCTTTAGCAAACTGCAGACGAGCAGCAATGTTCTTTTTGGAGAGCAGTGGCTTTCTCCTTGCAACCCTGCCATGCACACCATTGTTGTTCAGTGTTCTCCTGATGGTGGACTCATGAACATTAACATTAGCCAATGTGAGAAAGGCCTTCAGTTGCTTAGAAGTTACCCTGGGGTCCTTTGTGACCTCACTGACTATTACACGCCTTGCTCTTGGAGTGATCTTTGTTGGTTGACCACTCCTGGGGAGGGTAACAATGGTCTTGAATTTCCTCCATTTGTACACAATCTGTCTTACTGTGGATTGGTGAAGTCCAAACTCTTTAGAGATGGTTTTGTAACCTTTTACAGCCTGATGAGCATCAATAATAATTTTTCTGAGGTCCTCAGAAATCTTCTTTGTTCGTGCCATGATACACTTCTACAAACATGTGTTGTGAAGATCAGACTTTGATAGATCCCTGTTCTTTAAATAAAACAGGGTGCCCACTCACACCTGATTGTCATCCCATTGATTGAAAACACCTGACTCGAATTTCACCTTCAAATTAACTGCTAATCCTAGAGGTTCACATACTTTTGCCACTCACAGATATGTAATATTGGATAATTTTCCTCAATAAATAAATGACCAAGTATAATATTTTTGTCTCATTTGTTTAACTGGGTTCTCTTTATTTACTTTTAGGACTTGTGTGAAAATCTGATGATGTTTTAGGTCATATTTATGCAGAAATATAGAAAATTCTAAAGGGTTCACAAACTTTCAAGCACCACTGTACATCTAGAAGAGTACAATACAGATTACAGATTGGCAGAGGGGAACTGAATTGATTTCAAATGTTCAAGAAAAGGATTCCATATTTTGTAGAATTTAGTGGTGGAGCCATGCAGTGTAGCCCTCATCTTCTCTAGCTTGGAGTAGGACAAAAGATCCCTCAGCCAGTGATAAACTGTGGGAGGAGTGGAGGGTTTCCATCTCAGTAGGATCAATCTCCTAGCCAGTAGAGTGGCAAATGCTATAAAGTCAGCCTTAAATTTAGGCACTGCTAGGGTAGAAGGTAGCACCCCAAACAGGCTAGTTACTGGGATAGGACCAGAGGGCACATTCAATATAGTAGATAGGATATTGAAAATTTCATTCCAAAAGTTATGGAGAGTTGGACAAGTTAAAAACATATGAATTAAGGAGGCTGGAGCCTGCTGGCATTGATCACAGAGGGGGTTTACGTGAGGGTAAATCCTAGAGATCCTCTCCTTACTCCAGTGAGTGCGATGGAGAATTTTAAATTGTATTAGTCCATGTCTGGCACAAAAAGAGGAGGAATGGACACGATAGAAGATTCTCTTCCAAACATCCTCATCAAACACCTCCCCAAGATCCTGTTCCCAGAGTGTCTTAATGGAAGACAAGGAATGATTGTATTCAGAAAAGATTCTACCATACATATACGAAATGAAACCCTTCTCCCTAAAAACTGGTTCTATATGTCTTGTTGTGTATTTTGTGGTTTTAAGGGGAAATTAGGCATTTCAGCTTGAACAAAGCTACGGATCTGTAAATATTGGAAAAAAAATACTTTTTTTCAAAGAAAATATTTCAGTCAGCTGCTGATATGAGGCAAAGGTTCCTTCTATGTACAAATCACTGAAAGAAGTGATACCTGCTTGCACCCATGTAGAAAAAGCCCTGCCCATCAATGATGGGGGAAATGAAGAGTTTTGTTCAATCGGGGCATGAAGCAAGGAAGGAAGAATGCCAAAATTAGGTTTAAATTGCCTCCAGATTTTGAGAGTAGTCCTAACCACTATGTTCTTTGTGTATCGCATAGTAAGAGAGTTTCCTGGAGAATACAAGAGTGCTGGAACAGAGGATGGTTTACAGGAGGCAGCTTCAATACTAAGCCAGGCAGCAGTGTGTACTGGATTGGTGGTTTGCAGCCAGTAGTGCATCACACGTAGATTAGTAGCCCAGTAGTAGTATTGGAAGTTGAGTAGAGCAAGACCACCAAGACACTTTGGCCTTTCTAAGTAAGCTTTGCGAAGTCTTGGAGGCCGTCCCTGCCATAGGAACTCTGATATCAAACTATCTAGTTTACAAAAGAATGCTTTTATTAAGTAAACTGGTAGACATTGAAAGAGGTAAGAAAATTTTGGTAAAATATTTGTTTTAATAGAGTTAACATATCCAGCTACAGATAGGGGAAGTAAGGACCAGCGCTTTAGATCTTGTTTAATTCTAATAAGCAAAGGTTCAAAGTTTGCTCTAAAGAGGTTTTCAAAGGTATCTGTAATTTGAATACCTAGGTATGTGAATTTATTAGCAACAACTTTAAATGGCACTTGTTGTAATGAAAAGTTGTGCCCAGCAGCATTCAAAGGAAATGGCTCGCTTTTGTCATAGTTGACCTTGTAACCTGAAATTACCCCAAAGGCCTCCAGTGTGGAAAGTACATGTGGCAGTGATAAACTGAGATTGGAGAGAAAAAGGAGCGGATCATCTGCATACAGTGCTACCTTTTGTTCAGCCTCACCCCTGAAGATTCCAAAGATTTGTGAATGGGAATGTAAAGCTATAGACCCTTTTCAGTCACATGACCTTCGTAAACGCGACCACCATTTTGGACATGTAGCGGACTTCGGCTCGAATTGGTTTGAATGCGAGGAAGGCGACAAACGGAGAACATACAAGAAAAAGGAGCGAGATGCAGAAAACACCTTCGCTATCCAGCGACGTAGGGCATTTACAGGGCGAGCAGAGGGAGAGGTATTTTCAAAAATTGAGGTTAGCAGGCTTAGAGAGCGACGTTTATCTGCTTCCGCCTGGATTGTTTACAGACGTACGGAAGTACACGAAGCCCTCGTCTTTACCTGACTTCGGCCCACATGATCTTTATACCTATGTCGTTAAAAACCCATCGCCATACACAGGTATTGATCTGAAAACTCTTGTTTTGAACACTTATTTGTAGGCAGTGCTTAATTTGTAAAGTGGGAGGTCCCGGAGCGCAGAGGATGAGCGGCTCCGGTGCGGAAAAAAAGAGGGGGGGAGGGGGGCACGGCGCTGCGCTTCTGGGCATGTTTTGTAATAACACTGCAAATTAAGTTCATCTGCAGATATTTTGTGGATGTCGTTTCATGAGAAAAATCACCAACAAGACAGATATCAAAATCAGACATTAACACTAAATAAACTTGCATTTTCTTATTTAATTATTTGTTGTTGTTTTTTTGTTACATAGTCAAAAGAGGTGTCGGATCACCGGATCCAGTGTAAATAGCTGCCGGAGCCAACGCTCGAGGTTCCGGAGCGCGCTCCGGCTTGCTCCCCCTCAAATTAAGCGCTGTTTGTAGGACACTGCCTCTGATCTGTCCTACAGTCTACCAACAGCAAAGGAACACAACGCTAGCTAATGTCGTTATCTAATAGCTACTACAGAAGAACAAAGAGGTTACAATGGGTTATTTTAGCCTATTTGGTTACACACTCGCCGCCACAGAATGTTAACAGCAATGTAATGCCTTTTCTGGCTAATTTTATTCGTCTTACCTCCAACAAAGTGGTCACTGCACAAGCGCTGGTATGCCGAGGGCTGCCAATCTTTCCTGTTTATGGCCGCTATCCATCTTCTCCGTCGGTCAGCATCTACCGGGATCCGATAAAATGATAACCCTTGCCTTGTTTGTTGATGGTTACTACATCCAGGTGCACAGCAATATAGTGGCATGATGGAAGTCTTGCTGAAAATAAACACTTTCTTTGCTGCCGTTCCTCAATGCTGGCTGTGGTAAACTACTGGTAGTACATGTCCAAAATGGCAGCCGCGTTTGTCATGACGTCACGTGAAAAGGGTCCATAGCAAGAGGCTCAATGGTGATTGCAAAAAGTAAAGGAGATAGGGGGCAGCCCTGTCTGGTACCACGCTGAAGACTAAAGTATTCCGAATTTATATTATTAGTTCTGACGGAGGCAGAAGGGAGTATAGAAGCCTCACCCAGGAAGTGAATTTTTTACAGAACCCAAACTTTCTTAGAGTATAGAAAAGGTACTCCGACTCCACTCGGTCGAAGGCCTTCTCTGCATCCAGGGAGACAACAGCCTCCAAACAAGTGGGTGAAGGGGGGGCATATATAATATTAAATAAATGTCTAACATTGAAAAAGGAGTGTCTACTTCTGATAAATCCAGTTTGGTCATTAGATATTAACGAAGGTATGCCTGAGTCTAAGGCCCTGTCCACACGGCAACGGATTCAGGTGAATCTGATAAAATTGTTTATCGTTTCGGCCTGGCGTCCACACGGCACCGGCGTTTTGGGTGCCCCAAAATGAAATCTTTTGAGAACGGGTTCCAGAGTGGAAAGATCTGGCAACGGCGCTGTTGCGAAGTCGTCTGGATGAGTAGAACGGATTTGTTTACGATGACATCACAACCACATGTGCTTCACACCGGGTAGAAGTGTAACGAACTCGATGCGAGTTGTCAACAAATCCTATAACTTGGTTCATGAAACGTGCTTACAAAATATTTTCACTGTGAATATTTATTGTGTAATTGTGCAAAGTGAGAGAGAGAGAGAGAGAGAGAGAGAGAAGCCCTTAGGGCAGAGTCAATCCCGCCAGCAAAAATAGGGAAAAAAAAGGAGCAATCTCACCTCTTCAGATGTTGGTTTAAGTCCTACAATACATTCCTCAAAAAGGGCGTAGAAGAACAAATTAATCCATCAACATGTAGCATTCAATTTATTCCAGACCATTAAAGACGCCGCCTTCTGCGTAGAATCATACGTCATCCTCGCCGCCATATTGGATGGGGCAAAGCGGAGAATAAAGATGCCTCATTCATGTGCTGCGTTTAACTGTACCAACAGGTTTGCCGTCCAAATGAGATCACATGGGATTACCTTTCACAGGTGAGACTGGAAAAATACTTTTCATTGTATTTGGTCATTATATCGTAATTTTACGAACAGATTTTTCTGACTGTGGCTAATATGAAGTCTCGCACATAATAGTTTATACGCATGCGTCCTTAGTTCTTCTATTATTCTGGTGTCTCCGATGGGACCGTCTTACAGCGCACCTAGAGGTGTGGCATGTGTATTGCATCGTTTTCAGCAAGCGTTGCGTTGCCATATGTACCTGATATTTTACTGATCCATTGCCCATGTGGACGCGATTTTTTTTTTTTAAATCTCGTTGCCGTTGTCGTGTGGATGTAGCCTAAGTGCATAGCCAACACCTTAGCTAATAGTTTAGCATCCACATTGATCAATGAGATGGGCCTATATGAGCTGCAAAGAAGTGGGTGGGTCCTTGTTCTTTTTTAATATTAAGAAGATAGACGTTTGCCATAGAGTAGGGGGTAAGCAATTAGCAGTAAAAGACTCATTAAGCATTTCAAGTAAGAGAGGGGTCAACTGATCTGAAAATTTCTCATAAAATTCTATGGGATAGCCATCTGGGCCAGGACATTTGCCACTTTGCATAGCACAGATTGCTCTACGAATCTCCTCTAACATGATTGGTTGCTCCAAGCCTGATGCTGAGGCTGCAGCTAAGCTTGGTATGGAAAGGTTTCTGAAGAAAGAGTCAAACTCTGACAGCCCACTTTGATTCTCAGAGGTGTACAAGTGACTGTAGAAGTTTTTGAATTGATCATTTATTAATTGTGGATCAGTTGTAATGCCTGTATGTGTTTATTTTTAGAATTTGGTGAGCTAAGGATTTTTGGCTCAGTTGATGAGCGAGCAGCTTGCTGGACTTATCACCTTGCTCGTACTAACCATATCTACATTTAAAAAGCAGATCTTCAGCAAGAGTGCTTGACAAGTTATTAAATTCAGCTTGTAATACAAATATTTTTTATTTTTTAAGCAAAGGGTCATCTCACACCAAATATTGACTTTGTTTCATGTATTATGGCAGGGGTCTTCAATCCTATCCGCAAAGGGCCGGTGTAGCTGCAGGCTTTCATTACAGCCAAATTGGAGGCTCACTTGATTGTTGATTGGAGACGAGGATGAAATGATTAAACAAGTGAAATCAGGTGTAGCTCCTGCTTGGTTGGAATGAAAGCCTGCAGCCACACTGGCCCTTTGTGGATAGGATTGAAGACCCCTGTATTATGGCTTACTGCTGTTTATAGTATTTTTTTTTAATGTTGGAACATTTAATTTCATTATTTTGTAAGCAACTGAACTACCACAACTACACAGCTTGCAATGGTTCAATTACATCTGCCAGTGAATTCTTCTTCTTTCAGTTGGCCCCCACACAGAAAGTCCCCCATGGGCCGTGAGGTTCAAACTCAGAACTATCTTGCTGAGAGATGACAGTGCAAACCACTACACCACCATGCCACCTACATCTACTGTACCAGTGAATTATCCGCCCATCGATTATCTGTAACCGCTAATCCTGTACAGGGTCGCAGGCAAGCTGGAGCCTATCCCAGCTGACTATGGGCAAGAGGCAGGGTACACCCTGGACAAGTCGTCAGGTCACCACAGGGCTGACACATAGAGGCAAACAATCATTCACACTCACATTCACACCTACGGTCAATTTAGAGCCATCAATTAGCCTAACCTGCATGTCCTTGAACTGTGGGGGAAACCAGAGCACCTGGAGGAAACCCACGCAGACACAGGGAGAACATGCAAACTCCACACAGAAAGGCCCCCATCGGCCACTGGGCTCGAACCCAGAACCTTCTTGCTGTAAGGTGACAGTGCTAACCACTACACCAGCGTACTGCCCACCAGTGAATTAACTCCACTAAAAGATTGCAGTGAAACAATGCAAGCTAGTCCAGCTAATTGTGGTTGCTCCATCATTAATGTTTCACATTACAGGTAAGAAGGCTGTCTGTTCAAATCCCAACATCACCAAACAGCCTTGATTGGGCCCTTGAGCAAGACCCTTCACCTAAGTTATATCCTGCATCAACCCAAATAGTAAAAGTACTGGGTCATGTGTTATTTTATACTACAGTGGGGCAAAAAAGTATTTAGTCAGCCACCAATTGTGCAAGTTCTCCCACTTAAAAAGATGAGAGAGGCCTGTAATTTTCATCATAGGTACACTTCAACTATGAGAGACAGAATGGGGGGAAAGAATCCAGGAAATCACATTGTAGGATTTTTAATGAATTAATTGGTAAATTCCTTGGTAAAATAAGTATTTGGTCACCTACAAACAAGCAAGATTTCTGGCTCTCACAGACCTGTAACTTCTTCTTTAAGAGGCTCCTCTGTCCTCCACTCGTTACCTGTATTAATGGCACCTGTTTGAACTCGTTATCAGTATAAAAGACACCTGTCCACAACCTCAAACAGTCACACTCCAAACTCCACTATGGTCAAGACCAAAGAGCTGTCAAAGGACACCAGAAACAAAATTGTAGACCTGCACCAGGCTGGGAAGACTGAATCTGCAATAGGTAAGCAGCTTGGTGTGAAGAAATCAACTGTGGGAGCAATTATTAGAAAATGGAAGACATACAAGACCACTGATAATCTCCCTCGATCTGGGGCTCCATGCAAGATCTCACCCCGTGGGGTCAAAATGATCACAAGAACGGTGAGCAAAAATCCCAGAACCACACGGGGGGACCTAGTGAATGACCTGCAGAGAGCTGGGACCAAAGTAACAAAGGCTACCATCAGTAACACACTACGCCGCCAGGAACTCAAATCCTGCAGTGCCAGACATGTCCCCCTGCTTAAGCCAGTACATGTCCAGGCCCGTCTGAACTTTGCTAGAGAGCATTTGGATGATCCAGAAGAGGATTGGGAGAATGTCATATGGTCAGATTAAACCAAAATAGGACTTTTTGGTAAAAACTCAACTTGTCGTGTTTGGAGGAGAAAGAATGCTGAGTTGCATCCAAAGAACACCATACCTACTGTGAAGCATGGGGGTGGAAACATCATGCTTTGGGGCTGTTTTTCTGCAAAGGGACCAGGACGACTGATCCGTGTAAAGGAAAGAATGAATGGGGCCATGTATCATGAGATTTTGAGTGAAAACCTCCTTCCATCAGCAAAGGCATTGAAGATGAAACGTGGCTGGGTCTTTCAGCATGACAATGATCCCAAACACACCGCCCGGCAACGAAGGAGTAGCTTTGTAAGAAGCATTTCAAGGTCCTGGAGTGGCCTAGCCAATCTCCAGATCTCAACCCCATAGAAAATCTTTGGAGGGAGTTGAAAGTCCGTGTTGCCCAGTAACAGCCCCAAAACATCACTGCTCTAGAGGAGATCTGCATGGAGGAATGGGCCAAAATACCAGCAACAGTGTGTGAAAACCTTGTGAAGACTTACAGAAAACGTTTGACCTCTGTCATTGCCAACAAAGGGTATATAACAAAGTATTGAGATGAACTTTTGTTATTGACCAAATACTTATTTTCCACCATAATTTGCAAATAAATTCTTTAAATATCAGACCCCTGGGAAGGCCCCGGGGAAGACCCAGGACACGCTGGAGGGACTATGTCTCTCGGCTGGCCTGGGAACGCCTCAGTGTTCTTCCCGAGGAGCTGGCCGAGGTGTCTGGGGAAAGGGAAGTTTGGGCTTCCATGCTTAGACTGCTGCCTCCGCGACCCGGTCCCGGATAAAGCAGAAGAAGACGAGACGAGATAAGACGAGACGAAAATCAGACAATGTGATTTTCTGGATTTTTTTTTCTCATTTTGTCTCTCATAGTTGAGGTATACCTATGATGAAAATTACAGGCCTCTCTCATCTTTTTAAGTGGGAGAACTTGCACAATTGGTAGTCACCAATAAATACTTTTTTGCCCCACTGTATGTATATTACAGTACTTTACTGTGTTGAAGTTGCTTACTGTAACTTGTAAAGTTATTTATTGGCAACCCAGTTTCCCCATAAATTACAGTAAAAAAAATATAGAGTGAAATTTTACAGTGTAGAGCTTTTGTTTATTACAGATAGACTCAACTGCTATAAATAACAACAAAATTGCTGTTGGATTCTGACTATAGTATTTATGTATGGGAGGGAGCGACAGTGTGAACAAGTATAGTGTCTCTCACACACGTACACACATATATGTCACTACAATAGAGAGGACATAATCATTACTTGCCTTCATATGACAGGTGCAGAAAGACCAAGATGAAAGAAGCACACTCAGTGAATGGCTACTAGAAAGAGAACTGGCTCTGTGCTGTGCTCTAATTGGAGACACTCACATTATGGATGACAGTCAGACACTGGTCTAGCTATGAGCAGAATGCCAATTTCGTGATGAAAGCACCACAGTAAAATTTAAAAAAAAATGTTCATATTTAAAAGCACAACAGTGCAATTCAGTGAAAATGTTTAATTTGTAATCTGCATGTCTGTGTATATGATCATCATAGGTTAATTTCCATGGAATCAAACTGTGTTGAGACATTTGTTTATATGTTAAAAATGAATTCTCATGTATGTGTGCATACAAAATGGACTTTGGTTAGTCAATTACAACAGATGCAAAGCACAAAATTAATTACATTTTTGTCTATTACAGGACAAGCTGTACAAAGTATTCACAAAGCTCTGAAAATCCATGACAGTTGAAAATAATCAAATACTTTGGCACCTGTAATCAGCAGATGATAACTGTCATTTTCCTTTATGGTTATATTTTCTAGTTTGTAACTTACATAGTTGCTTTTTTGAATAGTTTTACTTATTATGTAACCATGCTTTTTTTCCCCAGCAAATGCTTAAATAATTTTCTTCATTTAGCCATACTTTAGTAAGAGCAAATTGTAAGAGTTTCTTCCAATTGGCCACATAATTATGAGCTTTGACTTAATAGCAGAGCTCCTTTTTTCTCTAATAAGTACCTCCACCCCCCACTCCTACCCCCACCACCCCCCATTGGCTGCTAGTTAGTTTGCCAGCTAAGAACATAAAGGCCTTCTTTTTTTGGGACTTGAAAAGACACTGTAATTACCTACTGCTTTTATTAACTTTCGTTTGGAGCATTTGGGCTGTCAGTTCAATACCTATTACTTTGCACATGCTTGTGATGGCTGCTGTTCCATTCACAGTAAAGGACAAAGATTAAAGAGGACAATAGTCACAGTTTTCTTTGTCAGCAAAATACTTTAAAATCTATTGATCGTAGCAGCCAAGAACGAACCTAGCTAGCAAGATGTAGTTTCCAGAATGGTTAAGGACCCTTTTTCAATAAATGCGGCAACATTCTTTAAATACGGTACTAGCATTTGCAGGAAAATTGATGCTCTCATGTTTTTCAATAAACACTCTTATTAAATGAGTGCATAGTGTTACTTTTGAGAAATAACTCAACAAATTTTCCTTCTCTGCTACATATATAAAAACTTTGGAGACTCTTTAACTACATTTCTACAACCCCGATTCCAAAAAAGTTGGGACAAAGTACAAATTGTAAATAAAAACGGAATGCAATGATGTGGAAATTTCAAAATTCCATATTTTATTCAGAATAGAACATAGATGACATATCAAATGTTTAAACTGAGAAAATGCATCATTTAAAGAGAAAAATTAGGTGATTTTAAATTTCATGACAACAACACATCTCAAAAAAGTTAGGACAAGGCCATGTTTACCACTGTGAAACATCCCCTTTTCTCTTTACAACAGTCTGTAAATGTCTGGGGACTGAGGAGACAAGTTGCTCAAGTTTAGGGATAGGAATTTTAACCCATTCTTGTCTAATGTAGGATTCTAGTTGTTCAACTGTCTTAGGTCTTTTTTTGTTGTATCTTCCGTTTTATGATGCACCAAATGTTTTCTATGGGTGAAAGATCTGGACTGCAGGCTGGCCAGTTCAGTACCCGGACCCTTCTTCTACGCAGCCATGATGCTGTAATTGATGCAGTATGTGGTTTGGCATTGTCATGTTGGAAAATGCAAGGTCTTCCCTGAAAGAGACGTCATCTGGATGGGAGCATATGTTGCTCTAGAACCTGGATATACCTTTCAGCATTGATGGTGTCTTTCCAGATGTGTAAGCTGCCCATGCCACATGCACTAATGCAACCCCATATCATCAGAGATGCAGGCTTCTGAACTGAGCGCTGATAACAACTTGGGTCGTCCTTCTCCTCTTTAGTCCGAATGACACGGCATCCCTGATTTCCATAAAGAACTTCAAATTTTGATTCGTCTGACCACAGAACAGTTTTCCACTTTGCCACAGTCCATTTTAAATAAGCCTTGGCCCAGAGAAGACGTCTGCACTTCTGGATCTCATCTCATCTCATTATCTCTAGCCGCTTTATCCTTCTACAGGGTCGCAGGCAAGCTGGAGCCTATCCCAGCTGACTACGGGCGAAAGGCGGGGTACACCCTGGACAAGTCGCCAGGTCATCACAGGGCTGACACACAGACACAGACAACCATTCACACTCACATTCACACCTACGGTCAATTTAGAGTCACCAGTTAACCTAACCTGCATGTCTTTGGACTGTGGGGGAAACCGGAGCACCTGGAGGAAACCCACGTGGACACGGGGAGAACATGCAAACTCCGCACAGAAAGGCCCTCGCCGGCCATGGGGCTCGAACCCGGACCTTCTTGCTGTGAGGCGACAGCGCTAACCACTACACCACCGTGCCACCCCACTTCTGGATCATGTTTAGATATGGCTTCTTCTTTGAACTATAGAGTTTTAGCTGGCAACGGCAGATGGCATGGTGAATTGTGTTCACAGATAATGTTCTCTGGAAATATTCCTGAGCCCATTTTGTGATTTCCAATACAGAAGCATGCCTGTATGTGATGCAATGCCGTCTAGGGCCCGAAGATCATGGGCATCCAGTATGGTTTTCTGGCCTTGACCCTTACGCACAGAGATTCTTCCAGATTCTCTGAATCTTTTGATGATATTATGCACTGTAGATGATGATATGTTCAAACTCTTTGCAGTTTTACACTGTCAAACTCCTTTCTGATATTGCTCCACTATTTGTCGGCACAGAATTAGGGGGATTGGTGATCCTCTTCCCATCTTTACTTCTGAGAGCCGCTGCCACTCCAAGATGCTCTTTTTATACCCAGTCATGTTAATGACCTATTGCCAGTTGACCTAATGAGTTGCAATTTGGTCCTCCAGCTGTTCCTTTTTTGTACCTTTAACTTTTCCAGCCTCGTATTGCCCCTGTCCCAGCTTTTTTGAGATGTGTTGCTGTCATGAAATATCAAATGAGCCAATATTTGGCATGAAATTTCAAAATGTCTCACTTTCAACATTTGATATGTTGTCAATGTTTTATTGTGAATACAATATCAGTTTTTGAGATTTGTAAATTATTGCATTCCATTTTTATTTACAATTTGTACTTTGTCCCAACTTTTTGGGAATCAGGGTTGTAAGTAGCGTGGTGGTAACTTTGTTGTTTTCGGAATCAAATAGCTTTACAGTAGCAAAGCTCTTTCTTGATTAAGGCTACATCCACACGACAACGGCAACGAGATTTTTTTTTTAAATATCACGTCCACATGGGCAACAGATCAGTTAAATTTCAGGTCCATATGGCAATGCAACGCTTGCTGAAAACGATGCAATACACATGCCACACCTCTAGGTGCGCTGTAAGATGGTCCCATTGGAGACACCAGAACAATAGAAGTAGACGCATGCGCAGTTATGCGCATGCGCACAGTGACTATCCCTGTCACTGCCACACGCACACACTTTCTCACTCCCTATCCTATGGATATAATCCCTTTAAATCACGTGGTCGTTTTTTGAATGGAGACGCGGAAAGAGGAATGAACGGCCCTTTTTGAGGTATGTATTGTCGGACTTAAACCAACATCTGAAGAGGTGAGATCGCTCCTTTTTTTTCCCTATTTTTGCTGGCGGGATTGACTCTGCCCTAAGGGCTATTCTCTCACTCTCTCTCTCTCTCTCTCTCTCTCTCACTTTGCACAATTACACAATAAATATTCACAGTGAAAATATTTTGTAAGCGCGTTTCATGAACCAAGTTATAGGATTTGTTGACAACTCACATCGAGTTCGTTACACTTCTACCCGGCGTGAAGCACATGTGGTTGTGATGTCATCGTAAACAAATCCGTTCTACTCATCCAGACGACTTCGCAATGGCTCCGTTGCCAGATTTTTTCACTCTGGAACCCGTTCTCAAAAGATTTCATTTTGGGGCACCCAAAACGCCGGTGCCGTGTGGACGCCAGGTCGAAACGATAAACAATTTTATCAGATTCACCTGAATCCGTTGCCGTGTGGACAGAGCCTAAGTACTGCATTTGCATCCACACAAGCTACATTTTTCCAAGCATTTCTGAAGCTCAAGTACAGAAGACCTTTCTGCTCTGGTCTGAAATAAAACTAAGGCTCAGTATGTGATACCACTCTATGCATGGATGTATATGTCTAGCCACAGAAGCACGAATGTATGACAGTGACATCATGTATCAATCCTTGGGCTGATGCCTACAGCAGCCTACAGACACAAAAGCAGTCTTTTACACACACACACACACACACACACACACACACACACACACACACACCTGAATGATATTTGAAGTTTTTATTTATTTATTTATTCATTGACTTGTTTGTTTGTTCAGTTGTTTGTTTGTTCATTCATTCTTTTTTATTTTTTGAAATGTTGTTACTGTTTGGAGTGAACATAGATGAACAGTCACACACTCTCAGTTATGTGGCTCACATGGATTTTTGTTGTTTGTGTATGTGTGTGTGTGTGTCTGTGTGTGTGAGTTTGTTTGTTTGTTTGTTTGTTTGTTTGTTTGTTTGTTTGTTTGTTTGTTTTGCCAAATTGGCTTTGGAGCAATGAAAGTAATGATCACATATTATTGTTTAATTAAAAAAAATTGATCTGAACTTTTTTAACCTGTGTATCTGTTTAACTGACAGTCATTTTGATCACTGAGATAACATTGGCATGACTTGGCTAAATAATAATAATAATAATAATAATAATAATAATAATAATAATAATATAAATTAAAAAGTTGCTTCAGTAGACTACTTTTGCCATGTTGGTTTAGCTTAGCTTGCTACATTTCTCTGGGGCTAGCTTCAGTGTCAAATAACAGGTAGCTTAGCTCACTACACTTTTAAAGACGCTTTACCAACACTGTAACACATCCAGTGTATAGTATGAGCATGGGTAGCTGAAAGCTGTCTCTTCTCTTAATACAGGGCTGCCAACTTTTCGAAATTCCTTGGAGTGAGATTTTTTTTGGGGGGGGGGGGGGGTCGACGGCAAAATTTTTCCGCACACCATGCAGTAAGTGGGAATTTTGTATTCAGTTTGATATTCACTTGTCCCCCTGCATTCTGGTGTTTTGTTTGTGGGTCATCCAGCTGGAGATGGACAATGGGGGGGCGGGGGGGGAGATTTTGGATTTAGTAGATGTTCCTGCATTCTGGTGGATTTTTTGAATGGCCTGCTGTGCCATACCTACATTCTTACACACCCTGACTTGCCAGGCCTTCAGCTTGTGGCCAACAAAAGCACCAAGTTTTGGCTTAAAAGCCCCCACACTAGAAAACTACAGATGACTGCCAATGTTCCTGTAGCCCTATAGACCTCTCATCTCATTATCTCTAGCCGCTTTATCCTGTTCTACAGGGTCGCAGGCAAGCTGGAGCCTATCCCAGCTGACTACGGGCGAAAGGCAGGATACACCCTGAACAAGTCGCCAGGTCATCACAGGGCTGACACATAGACACAGACAACCATTCACACTCACATTCACACCTACGGTCAATTTAGAGTCACCAGTTAACCTAACCTGCATGTCTTTGGACTGTGGGGGAAACCGGAGCACCCGGAGGAAACCCACGTGAACACGGGGAGAACATGCAAACTCCACACAGAAGGGTCCTCGCCGGCCACGGGGCTCGAACCTGGACCTTCTTGCTGTGAGGCGACAGCGCTAACCACTACACCACCGTGCCGCCCCCCCATAGACCTGTGTTTCAAATTTAAAGGCAAGTTCATGTTTGAAAATATTTCATCAGCTAAGCCTAAACACCTTCTGAATTGAAACTAAATGTTAAGTTTTTAATAACTGTTGCAAAAAATAAGATGGTCCCTCACTGACTATTCATTATGCATTTAAGGGCTTTCCCCACCACTGGGTTCAGCAGAAGATTGGCATGGGGAAAAATATCAACAGCAAAAGAACAAATCAAATGCTTAAACAGTAAGCAAAATGTGCATGTGCTACAAGAAACATTAAAATGATTAAGTTTGAACAGTATTGAAACACAAAAAGCTGAACCTTGGCCATAGGTGGGACTGTGCACATAAAGTTGGGCTTAAAAATTTTGGTCATACTTAAATAAGCTATATTAATATATTTCTTATTAATTTATTTCTTATCTATGTTTCTTATTAGTAATAGAGCATTCGTCAGGGCCTGTTATCTGACAAATATTCTCTACCTGTCTTGCCCTCTTTGAAACCCTGTCTCCTCAGTATATTGCTCTCTGTCTTTTTTTTTTAATTATTCACAAGTTCAAGTTCTTTGATATTACAGGTGACCATGCTTTATTTACTTTAACTGAGCAATTACATACATCATAAATAATTAAAAATAAATACCCTGTAAATAAACAATAGGTATGGTGGCTAATGGCTCTTCTTGCATTTGTAATATTATCTCTTACTTGCTTTATTTTACAACATTTCCAGTATGGCTTCAAATAAAGTCATAAAGTATGATAACATACAGTAAACAAACTAAAAATGCGCCTTAATAAATGTGTGCTAAGGAGGTGCTCTCCCGTGCTGCTTGTTGGGGAAGATAGAGGCTGTGGCATGGCAGTAGGCCTATAATGATTTAGCATGCCTAGTACACAGCTCTCGATATGGCATTAAATATTCTCACAACACTTATAGGCTAAAACGATTAAGAAACTTTATATAAGTTCATAATTACGCCAGTAACACCACACATTGGTGTGCATATGTACAAACCTGTCTGAGACACCCGTCTTCAACTCGGATACCTTCTTCTCTCTCCTCTTCCTCTAAATTGACGGTAGGCAATTATATAACTTCCAGCGAGTGCAGCATCATTAGATACGCCACCTACCATAGGGGAGTGTGTACAGAAGGGAACACCTCTCTGCCTGTTTAGCCATGCATAAGGCATAATTGATCAATTGCAAGTGGTTGGCGCGACGCAATGGGTAGCCTTAGCCTGGGAAATCCCATGCTGCTTTGCACAATCGTTCCGATCTGAAAAGACAGCATGGAAACTATGGTCTAAAGGCTCGCCTGAGTTAGGGAGCCAATCAGAGAGTGGGGAGGGGTGGAAAGACGGTGACGCGTACTACTCGACAAATGGAAGCTTGTAGTTTATTTGGGACTGTTTATGGATCACATTTAACATGGCGGCGAGCGATATGAACCAAACTTTCGATCAAGCTTTGTCTTGCACAAACGGCAGAAATCGTTCGGTGCCATTGTTTTCCTATTTTTGTTTTGCCTTCTCTTTCTCTTTCCTTCTCTTCTTCGCCTCTTCGTCTTCTTCGTCGCTCTAACTACGTCACCGGGTACAACTGCCATGATTGGCCATGGGCTACATATACGCCAAATGATAGACATTCGCAACGTCCAATAAACGGCCGTTGACAATCGTAAACCACATCTCCCCTACGAGAAATTCAATAGGCGGATTCCAGACCATATTTCACTTGTGATATGGTCTGGTGTTAACCAGACTAGGGTAGCCTAGATTAGATAGATAAACTAGATTTTTTTTTCTAGCGTGAGAAATCGGAGGTATGGCGTGTGAGCATGTGAAGACAATCAAATGCGTGTGTCTCACGCTCATTGCATGAGAGTTGGCAGCCCAGGTTTAGCCGTGCGTAAGGCATAATTGATCAATCGCAAGTGGTCGGCGCGACACAATGGGTAGCCTAGATTAGATAGATAAACTAGATTTTTTTTCTAGCTTGAGAAATTGGAGGTATGACGTGTGAGCGTGTGAAGACAATCAAATGCGTGTGTCTCACGCTCATTGCGTGAGAGTTGGCAGCCCAGCTTAATAGCTTTAGTCTGGGACGTCTCATTAAAAGTAGTCAAGTTCCTCTCACTGACTACTCAACTTGGCCCCTCAGAGAGATTGTTACACCTTCTGGGTTGATAGAACAGAAAAACATGACTCTGCTCTTCTCATCTCATCTCATTATCTCTAGCCGCTTTATCCTTCTACAGGGTCGCAGGCAAGCTGGAGCCTATCCCAGCTGACTACGGGCAAAAGATGGGGTACACCCTGGACAAGTCACCAGGTCATCACAGGGCTGACACATAGACACAGACAACCATTCACACTCACATTCACACCTACGGTCAATTTAGAGTCACCAGTTAACCTAACCTGCATGTCTTTGGACTGTGGGGGAAACCGGAGCACCCGGAGGAAACCCATGCGGACACGGGGAGAACATGCAAACTCCGCACAGAAAGGCCCTCACCGGCCACGGGGCTCGAACCCAGACCTTCTTGCTGTGAGGCGACAGCGCTAACCACTACACCACCGTGCCGCCCGACTCTGCTCTTGACTGATAAATTTTATTCCAAGTTGAACAGCAGTGTTGTAGGAGTGAGGCTGTGAGCCAGAAATACTAACTTAATTTCCAGAAAATTTGGGATATTTTCCAAAATGCAATAAAAATGAAAATCTGTGATTTGTTAATTCATGTGAACCTTTATTTAACTGACAAAAGTACAAAGGAAAGATTTACACAAGTTTTACTGATGAATTGTATTTGTAAAGTTAGAATTTGATGCCGGCGGCATGGTGGTGTAGTGGTTAGTGCTGTCGCCTCTCAGCAAGAAGGTCCAGGTTCGAGCCCTGTGGCCAGCGAGGGCCTTTCTGTGTGGAGTTTGCATGTTCTCCCCATGTCCGCGTGGGTTTCCTCCGGGTGCTCCAGTTTCCCCCACAGTCCAAAGACATGCGGGTTAGGTTAACTGGAGACTCTAAATTGACCGTAGGTGTGAATGTGAGTGTGAATGGTTGTCTGTGTCTATGTGTCAGCCCTGTGATGACCTGGCGACTTGTCCAGGGTGTACCCTGCCTTTCGCCTGTAGTCAGCTGGGATAGGCTCCAGTTTGCCTGTGACCCTGTAGAACAGGATAAAGCGGCTAGAAATAATGAGATGAGATGAGAATTTGATGCCTCCAACACACTCAAAAAAAAAAAGTTGGGACAGAGGCATTATTACCATTGTCTTACATCACCTTTCCATTTAATAACAGTTTTTAATCATTTGGGAACTGAGGATACTAATTTTTTTCAGTTTTGCAAATGGAATTTTTTGTCCACTCTTGCTTGATACAAGACTTCAGCTGCTTAACAATCTGTGGTCACCATTGTCTGATTCTATACTCCATGATGCACCATACATTCTCAATAGCAGACAGATCCAGACTGGCAGCAGGCCAGTCAAGCACGGACACTCTGTGTCTACAAAGCCACATTCTTGTAGCCTGTGCAGAATGAGGCCTGGCATTGTCCTGCTGAAATAAGCATGGGCTTCCTGGGAAGAGATGCTGCCTTGATGAATATAGCACTCTAAAATCCCAATATATGCCCCAATATATCAATGGTACCTTAACACACATGCAACTCACCCATGCTGTGAGTACTGATGGCTCCCCATACCTTTACAGATGCTGGCTTTTGCACCTTTCTCTGAGAACAAACTGGATGGTCATGTTCATCTTTGGCACTGAAAACTTGATGTCCAATTTTCCGGAAAACAAGCTGAAATGTGGACTCATCTGATCACAGCACACATTTCCACTGTCTTTCGGTCCATCTGAGATGAGTATGAGTGCAGAGAAATTGGTGGCATTTCTGTATAGAATTGATGAATGGCTTCCTCTGTGCATAATACAGTTTCAGGTTGCATTTCTGGATGCACCGGTGAATTATTTTAAGTGACAATGGTTTTCCGAAGTACGCCTGAGCCCATGTGGCTATATTTGTCATATTAGCATGACTGTTTCTCAGGTAGTGCCACCTGAGGACTCGAAGGTCATGCATATTCAACACTGCTTTCTGACCTTGCCCTTTACACACTGAGATGTCTCCGTATTCCTTGAATTCTTTCACAATATTATATACTGTAGATTTTGAAAGACCTAAAATATTGGGTTGAGAAATGTTCTTTTTGAATTGACTAACAATTCTCTCATGCATTTTGGCACAAAGGAGTGAGCCATGACCCATCCTTGCTCGTTAAGACTGAGCCTTTGGTGCATGCTCCTTTTATACCCAGTCATTTTACCAATTAACCTACTTATTGTGGAATCTTCCAAAATGGTGTTACTTCAATATCCTATGAACTTTTCAGTCTATTTTGCCTCTGTCCCAACTTTTTTTGAGTGTGTTGCAGGCATCAAATTTTAACTTCGTTTATACACTGCCTTGCCAAAAAAAAAAAATGTCACATACTCTAATATCTTATTGCATGCATTCACCGTGGCATTGTTTTGATAAACTTATGCAATGTCACAACATTTATTTCAGTCCAGAGTTGTATTAATTTTTCACCAAGATCTTGTGTTGAGGATGGGAGACTTGAACCGCTGCATGACGTCTTTTCCAGCACATCCCAAAGATTCTCAATAAAGGTCAGGACTCTGTGGTGGCCAATTCATGTGTGAAAATGATTCCTCATGCTTCCTGAACCACTCTTTCACAATCTGAGCACTAATTTTATGTCTGTGCCATCAGGGAAGAAAAAATTAGTTGAAGTGATAACCTGATCATTCAGTACATTCAGGTCATCAGCTGACTTAATTTTATTTCCCCATAATGTTGTTGAGTCTCGATCTGACCAACTGAAGCAACCACAGATCATAACACTGCCTCCAGAGGCTTGTACAGTGGCCACTATGCCTGATGGGTGCATCGCTTCATATGCTACCCATCTTACTCTGACATACCCATCACACAGGAATCGGGTAAATCTGGACTTATCAAACCACATGACCTTTTTCCATTGTTCCAGAGTCCAATCTTTATGCTCCCTCACAAATTGAAACCTTTTCTCCTGATTAATCTCACTAATAAATGGTTTTCTTAATAGTCACACAGCTGTTTAGTACCAATCATGTGAGTTCTCATCACACTGTGAGTGTGGAAAGGCTCTTAATTTCACTTTTAAACATAGCCATGAGTTCTACTGTCAATTTTTTTTTTTGCTTGTTTGTTTGTTTATGATTCAACTTCGCCAAGCATTTCAGTGATCTCTGATCATAGTCAGTCAAGATTTTTTTCCAATCACATTTTTTTCCATGAAGTTGATGGTTCCTTCCAGGTTTTAATAATGCGTTAGACAGTTCTTAACCCAATTCCAGTCATTTCAGCAATCTCCTTAGTTGTTTTCTTTGCTTGATGCCAATAATTTGACCCTTCTGAAACACATGGGATATGTCTTCTGACATGTTTATTTCAGAAATGAGAAGCTACTCACTGCATCACTTAGGGTTAAAAGAATTACCAGCTGAAGCACATTAATCACTGCAATAATTCAAAGGCTCTTATGTATTTGCTTATCTAAATCCAAATGGTGATTTTTATTTTATTTATTTATTTAATTTTTTGGCCAGGCACTGTATTTAAAAAAAATGCAATTCAGTTGGTTAGTAAAACAATTGAAAATCTTTTCTTTGTACTTTTGTCACTTAAATAAAGGTTGATGTGAATTAAGAAATCATAGATTATTGTTTTTATTACATTTTGGAAAATATCCCAACTTTTCTGGAAATTAGGTTAGTAAATACAGTAGATGTATATAGTAATAATCTGTATATAGTTCAGGTTTTCCTGAAGTGAAATGTGTTTTCCATTGTCTCAATGGCAAGTAAAGTGTCCCAAAAGTGAAAAGGGAGAAATTTGCATTCAATGATTCCATTCCAGGCGGCACGGTGGTGTACTGTAGTGGTTAGTGCTGTCGCCTCACAGCAAGAAGGTCTGGGTTCAAGCCCCGTGGCCGGCGAGGGCCTTTCTGTGCGGACTTTGCATGTTCTCCCTGTGTCCGCGTGGGTTTCCTCTGGGTGCTCCGGTTTCCCCCACAGTCCAAAGACATGCAGGTTAGGTTAACTGGTGACTCTAAATTGACCGTAGGTGTGAATGTGAGTGTGAATGGTTGTCTGTGTCTATTACCCTGTCCACACTAGGGATTTTGTACCGATACGAAACTACTTTCGTACCGCAACACCTGTCCACACTAGCAACTATACCGGTACTGTAGTGGTATAACTGTATCGGTATGAAACCCACAAATGTATGGGTTTCGTACCGGTACAGTATCGGTACTGTAGCGCTTCGCTGTAGTGTGGACAGATGAAGCGGCTCTGTATCGATACAAATATAATGTGCAAGCGCAATAAGCCATTCCTACGTCTTCCGGGTTATTCATACAATACAATACGCCCGTGCTTTCCAGCTGTAAATAAAACATCAAAATGGCTCAAAACGACCGTGGAGCTACATGGAGCAAAGAAAGGGAGGGAGGTAGGGAGGGAGGGAGGGAGGAAGAAAGGAGGAAGAGGGGAAAAGGGAGAGAAAGGGAGGGGAAGAGAAGGAAAGAGGGAGAAAGGGAGGGGAAGAGAAGGGAAGAGGGAGAAAGTGAGGGGGGAGAAAGGGAGATTCTTTTTCTTTCTTTCTTTCTCAACTGCCTCGCGCATTTTATACAATTCGACTGAATAAATGACCACCAGAAATACAGACTGTACACTGACAACAAAAAGCACACACACGTTGTTTCATCCGCCATATTCTCGGAAGGAAGTTACTTGGTAACCACGGAAACATTTTGCGCACGCGCATTTCAACTTCCGTGAAAGAAAACCGCAAACATTTCTCACTAGTGTGGACAGATGCACTAAACTGTACCGGTATACTTTGTATCGATACAGTTATACCACTTTCGTACCGGTATAAGTGTGAACACAGCATATGTGTCAGCCCTGTGATGACCTGGCGACTTGTCCAGAGTGTACCCCGCCTTTCACCCATAGTCAGCTGGGATAGGCTCCAGCTTGCCTGCGATCCTGTAGAACAGGATAAAGTGGCTAGAGACAATGAGATGAGATGAGATTCCAATTCCACTGAAAGACTCTGCAAATGGTTTTTCAATTTGAGAACAATATTTACTCATTGCATGTTCAGATTTTGCAGTCCCCACCCCCCCATTTCAAAAAGCCCCTGCTCATGAGCAAATTTGCTCTGTTCCTGCTCAGAAAACCTGCCCTCTCTGTCTCAAATAGCTCCAGCTCATGCACAGACTGCTTTTGTGCACTCACGAGTTTTCTGCTGACAGATTACTGCACTCTCTCTTGGATTTTGGTGATACAACCATATCAAAATTCACCAACCAATAGATTGCAAGGTATGATATTGGCCAATGAAATCATCACTGCCTCCTTGGGTATGTTCACTTTACTTACACACAGTTAATGGTAACTTAAAGCCAATGTGTTATGGGGTTACTTATATGTAGCTATTATAGTTTAAAAAAAATGGACACTGCAAAATCAAGCATGTAACTGGAAAATCAAGGCCATTATCACAGAAGATATCGTGAGAGGAGATGGATAATAAAATAAGGGAAGCAGTGTCTCATCTCGTCTCGTCTCGTCTTCTTCCGCTTTAGCCGGGACCGGGTCGCGGAGGCAGCAGTCTAAGCAGGGAAGCCCAAACTTCCCTTTCCCCAGACACCTCGGCCAGCTCCTCGGGAAGAACACCGAGGCGTTCCCAGGCCAGCCGAGAGACATAGTCCCTCCAGCGTGTCCTGGGTCTTCCCCGGGGCCTCCTCCCGGGAGGACATGCCTGGAACACCTCCCCAGGGAGGCGTCCAGGAGGCATCCGAAAAAGATGCCCGAGCCACCTCAGCTGATTCCTCTCGATGTGGAGCAGCAGCGGCTCTACTCCGAGCTCCTCCCGAGTGACTGTGCTTCTCACCCTATCTCTAAGGGAGCGCCCAGCCACCCTGCGAAGGAAACTCATTTCGGCCGCTTGTATCCGCGATCTTGTCCTTTCGGTCATTACCCAAAGCTCATGACCATAGGTGAGAGTCGGAACGTAGATCGACCGGTAAATTGAGAGCTTCGCCTTTTGGCTCAGCTCCTTCTTCACCACAACGGACCGGTAAAGCGACCGCATCACTGCGGAGGCTGCACCGATCCGCCTGTCGATCTCACGCTCCATCCTTCCCTCACTCGTGAACAAGATCCCGAGATACTTAAACTCCTCCACTTGAGGCAGAACTTCTCCACCAACCTGGAGAGGGCAAGCCACCCTTTTCCGGTCGAGAACCATGGCCTCGGACTTGGAGGTGCTGATTCTCATCCCAGCCGCTTCACACTCGACTGCAAACCGCCCCAGTGCATGCTGAAGGTCCTGGTTTGAAGAAGCCAACAGGACAACATCATCCGCAAAAAGCAGAGATGAAATCCTGTGGTTCCCAAACAGGATTCCTTCTGGCCCCTGGCTGCGCCTAGAAATTCTGTCCATAAAAATTATGAACAGAACCGGTGACAAAGGGCAGCCCTGCCGGAGTCCAACATGCACTGGGAACAGGTCTGACTTACTGCCGGCAATGCGAACCAGACTCCTGCTCCGTTCGTACAGGGACCGGACAGCCCTTAGCAAAGAGCCCCGAACCCCATACTCCCGAAGCACCCCCCACAGAATACTACGGGGGACATGGTCGAATGCCTTCTCCAGATCCACAAAGCACATGTGGACTGGTTGGGCAAACTCCCATGAACCCTCGAGCACCCTATGAAGGGTATAGAGCTGGTCCAGTGTTCCGCGACCAGGACGAAAACCGCATTGTTCCTCCTGGATCCGAGGTTCGACTATTGGTCGAATTCTCCTCTCCAGTACCCTGGAGTAAACCTTCCCTGGGAGGCTGAGAAGTGTGATTCCCCTATAATTGGGGCACACTCTCCGGTCCCCTTTCTTAAAAAGAGGGACCACCACCCCAGTCTGCCACTTCAGAGGCACTGTCCCTGACCGCCACGCGATGTTGCAGAGGCGTGTCAACCAAGACAGCCCCACAACATCCAGAGACTTGAAATACTCAGGGCGGATCTCATCCACCCCCGGTGCCTTGCCACCGAGGAGCTTGCAAACCACCTCAGTGACTTCGGCTTGGGTAATGGACGAGTCCACCTCTGAGTCATCAGCCTCAGTCTCCTCAGTGGAAGACATGACGGTGGGATTGAGGAGATCCTCAAAGTATTCCTTCCACCGCCCGACAATGTCCCCAGTCGAGGTCAACAGCTCCCCACCCGCACTGTAAACAGTGTTGGCAGAGTACTGCTTCCCCCTCCTGAGGCGCCGGACGGTTTGCCAGAATTTCTTCGAGGCCGACCGATAGTCCTTCTCCATGGCCTCCCCGAACTCCTCCCAGTTCCGAGTTTTTGCCTCCGCAACTGCCCGAGCTGCAGCACGCCTGGCCTGCCGATACCCGTCAGCTGCCTCGGGAGTCCTGGAGGTTAACATGGCCCGATAGGACTCCTTCTTCAGCTTGACGGCATCCCTTACTTCCGGTGTCCACCACCGGGTTCGGGGATTGCCGCCACGACAGGCACCGGAGACCTTGCGGCCACAGCTCTGAACAGCTGCGTCCACAATGGAGGTAGAGAACATGGTCCACTCAGACTCAATGTCCCCCGCCTCCCTCGGAAGCTGGGAAAAGCTCTCCCGGAGGTGGGAGTTAAAGACCTCCCCGACAGAGTGCTCGGCCAGACGTTCCCAGCAGACCCTCACCATACGTTTGGGCCTGCCAGGTCTGTCCAGCTTCCTCCTCCGCCAGCGGATCCAACTCACCACCAGGTGGTGATCAGTTGACAGCTCAGCCCCTCTCTTCACCTGAGTGTCCAAGACATAGGGCCGGAGATCAGATGAAACGACTACAAAGTCTATCATTGACCTCCGACCTAAGGTGTCCTGGTGCCACGTGCACTTATGGACACCCCTATGCTCGAACATGGTGTTCGTTATGGACAAACCGTGACTAGCACAGAAGTCCAATAACAAAACACCACTCGGGTTCAGATTGGGGAGGCCGTTCCTCCCAACCACGCCCCTCCAGGTGTCACTGTCATCTCCCACGTGAGCATTGAAGTCCCCCAGTAACACAATGGAGTCCCCAGTCTGAGCACTCCTCAGTACCTCTCCCAGGGACTCCAAGAAGGCCGGATACTCTATACTGCTATTTGGGCCATAGGCACAAACAACAGCAAGAGCCCTCTCCCCAATCCGAAGGCGCAGCGAGGCGACCCTCTCGTTCACTGGGGTAAACTCCAACACATGGCGGCTGAGCTGGGGAGCTATAAGCAAGCCCACACCAGCCCGCCGCCGCTCACCACGGGCGACTCCAGAGAAGTGGAGAGTCCAGCCCCTCTCGAGGAGCTGGGTTCCAGAGCCCAAGCTGTGCGTGGAGGTGAGCCCGACTATCTCTAGCCGGTACCTCTCAACCTTCCGCACAAGCTCAGGCTCTTTCCCCCCCAGCGAAGTGACATTCCATGTCCCAACAGCCAGCCGCTGTGTCCGGGGATCAGGTCGTCGAGGCCCCTGCCTTCGACTGCCACCCAATCCACATTGCACCAGTCCCCTACTGCTACCTCTGTGGGTGGTGAACCCACAGGAGGTCGGGCCCACGTCACCTCTTTGGGCTGAGCCCGGCCGGGCCCCATGGGCAAAGGCCCGGCCACCAAGCGCTCGCATACGAGCCCCAACCCCGGGCCTGGCTCCAGGGTGGGGCCCCGGCTGCGTCATCCCGGGCGACGTCACGGTCCTCGGATTTTTCTCCATAGGGGTTTTGGTGAACTGCTCTTAGTCTGGCCTGTCACCTAGGACCTGTCTGCCTTGGGAAACCCTGACAGGGGCATAATGCCCCCGACAACATAGCTCCTAGGATCATTCAAGCACACAAACCCCTCCACCACAATAAGATGTGTGGGAAGCAGTGTACTCTAGTATTTATCAGTTTTTCATAATAATGGAGGCACAAACTATTTTTTATTTTTGTGTTGTTCGCAAGGAATTGCCAATGTTAATTATTTTTGCATTATCATTGCCTATTTTGGGAAACAATTTTATGGCAACATCTTTTGTTTGTCTTGTGTTAGGTTTCCACTATTGATGCCAAACAAACTGTACACTTAACACTTAAATTGCAGTCACTGTTCACTGTAAATGTTGTGCAAATGTTCAAAGGGAATGTGATTACAAAGACATGGGCACATTGTTACACTTAAATACAGTTACAGTTTTATTGCAATATCTCCTGTTTGTGTTTTGTTTCCACCCTTGACAGTAAGCAGGGTATAGATTTTGTTGTTTATCTTCAAAAGCTAGGGCGACACAGTGGTGTAGTGGTTAGCACTGTTGCCTCATGGCAAGAAGATCCTGAGATTGAGCCTAGTGGCTGACGAGGGCCTTTCTGTGTGGAGTTTGCATGTTTGTGTTTTGTTTCCACCCTTGACAGTAAGCAGGGTATAGAGTGCTTCGAGATCAGCGCGAACCCGGCGGCGGCCATATTGGAAGTCAAACGTCGCTGTGTCAGTGCATTGTTGTTGCTCAGCGAAGCAAAATGCCGAATACGTGTGTCATTGTTGGCTGTAGTAGCCAGGGGGAAAGGGTGGCAAAAGCTTCCACAGACTCCCTAAAGTCGTGACAAACCAGGGAATTGCAGCACAGGAGAAAAGCGAGCGGAGGAGACGACAGTGGCTGGCTGCCATTAACCGATCAAATTTAGGACAACTAGACTATATCCGGATTTGTTCTGATCACTTTGTGACAGGTAGGTTAAATTGTCTTGAATTTCATAGTTACTAAAATAAATGTGATACAAACTATTATCTTTTCTATGTACTTTCAGCAATGATTAATGGATATATTTGTCACATTAGGTAGCTTATGTCTACTGCAGTGCATTGTTGCATCAAATGGCATTTAAGATCTAGGCCTAGTAATGTTTATGTACACATGCTGTTAGTACAAGTTACATACTAGGCCTACATTTTATTCACTGACTAAAATAATTGATAATTATGCGGCAACAAGCTGGGGTCAGCTTTCCATTCCTTCTCACTAACAGTGTATGGATCTACATTCCCAATGAAACGTACCTTCTCAGCATAACGCTCCCGTGCCTGCTTATCCAAACTTTCACAGTAGTGCTCCATCACTTCAGATGTCTAAATTCTTAAAAAAATCAAAGTTTCTAAGCCCTCTAACGCGGAAACGAATCGGTGAATGTGTACTCTATGATGTGTACTCTATGAGCGCTCTGGAGCGAGTGACTTCCAAGATGGCCGCGCAGACCGCAGTGTTACTATTTTTAGCATCATCTCGGAGCACTCTATAGATTTTCTGGAGTTTGCATGTTCTCCCCGTGTCTGTGTGGGTTTCCTCTGGATGCTCCGGTTTCCCCCACAGTCCAAAGACATGCAGATTAGGCTAATTGGTAGTTCTATATTGAACGTCGGTGTGAATGGTTGTTTGTCTCCAGCTTGCCTGCGACCCAGTACAGGATAAGTGGCTACAGATGATGGATGGATATTCAAAAGTTAGTCTTTGAAGTAACATAATCAAATCATGGAAAATATTTCCACGTGATGAAATGACATTCTTTCAGCATTAAGCAATTCTGTTGGCCCAACTTATTTTATTTGGGGTAGATCAATCTAATTTAGTAGTTTAATTTTACAATTGTAAAAATTAGTTGGACTAACCCAATTAAATTAAGTTTGACTGAATCCTTATAGTTAAGTTGAATCGACTCTAATAAATTTTATCGACTGAACCCAAGTACATCAAGTCAGACCCAACCATAGTAAATAAGTTAATTCAGCTGAAATAAATTAAATTGATTCAATTGGTCAACATTAAGTTGGACCAACAGAACTGCTTAATGTTCAAATAAAGCTATCTAATTGTGTGGAAATGCTTTCCATAATTTTTTATGTTCATTCAAAGAGTCTTTTTTTTTTAGTGTTGGCCGTGTATAGAGGGGGTGGATGAACCCTGTTAAACAGTAACCCACCCCTAAGTCAAGCAAACGCACCCAAGGAGGAAGTGACAATTTCATTGTTCATCATCATACCTTGCAATCTATTGGTTGGTGGATTTTAATAAGATTGTATCACCAAAATCCAAGAGAGAGTACAGAAATCTGTGAGCAGGACATTCATAAGCATGCAAAAGTGCAAGCAGGAGCTATTCCAGAGAGAGGGCAAGTTCTTTGAGCAGGAGCAGAACAAATTTGCATGCAAACGGGGGCTATTTGAGAGAAGGGGGGGAAACATTGCAAAATCTGAACTTTAAATTTATAAATCCTACTCTCAAATTGAAAGACTACACTCTTAATTAAAGATAGGAATAAAACTCTATACTTTACCTGTTTGCTTATGGCAAAATAATATTGTTCCCAAATTTCAAAGGAATATACATTTACAAATGAGTTCTCACTTTGATTATCAGCATGATCACAGTCTCTGTTTCATTACCTGAGGTAAAAGTCACTCACAGAATATAAACACAAGCCTCATTGTATCTTCATGCCACTGATCTCTGTTCTCACTAACATCAGTGGGAAACTCTCTCATTCTCTCTAGCTGCTTTATCCTATTCTACAGGGTTGCAGGCAAGCTGGAGCCTATCCCAGCTGACTACGGGCGAAAGGCGGGGTACACCCTGGACAAGTCACCAGGTCATCACAGGGCTGACACATAGACACAGACAACCATTCACACTCACATTCACACCTACGGTCAATTTAGAGTCACCAGTTAACCTAGCTTGCATGTCTTTGGACTGTGGGGAAACAGTGATAATAAAGGGTTCATTCATTCATTCATTCATTCAAACCAGAGCACCCGGAGGAAACCCACGTGGACACGAGGAGAACATGCAAACTCCGCACAGAAAGGTCCTCGTCGGCCACGGGGCTCGAACCCGGACCTTCTTGCTGTGAGGCAACAGCGCTAACCACTATACCACCGTGCCGCCCCAGTAGGAAACTATTCACTGATTAATGACAATGATTAATTCAGTCAGGCCTGTTGCTTAAATGTCTTGTTATTAATGTATTTTATTGGGTCATTTGTGCACTGTGATCTGTACAGAGTGCATAAGCTATCTTCTCTGTTTTTAATATGTAATGGCACAGCCGTCGTGATGGACAGTGGGACAGTCACTAGCTTATTACACATTTATTAAGCTTATGCCTGTTTTACTATGGCAGGTAGCTATCCAAAATGTGATCTAAAAGCCCAATTACTTAGCAAGGTTTTAGACATCTTTAAGCAGATTGACTGTATTTATTGCTGTGTTGCATTTCACTTTTCGGATTGACTGTATTTATTGCTGTGTTGCGTTTTACCTTTCAGATGAGAGGTGAAATGTCTTCAAGAATTTCAAGCAAGTTTAGTTGCCTTTTTTAGCACCTATGGTTTACTCTGACCTGGAACCTTCACAGACTTGCTGTGTTGCCATGTTTATTTAACTGGTTCCTTACCCAGCATGATTTTTGCAGGCAGAAAGGCAAGGCTAGAACTTACCTTAATAATTTCCACATTTATGTTTTCCCATAGTAGAATTGTCAAAGCACAATATTAATCGAAAAATGCATATTTGATGATTAAAGAAAAACAAACAAACAGAATTTATCTATCTGAGGGGTTATCCCAGACTGTCACACATATTTGGTCCTGCTTGGCATTTTTTAAAGCAGTTTCATAGCATCTAATTTTGATGTTGTTTAATTACATAACTTTAAAATATTACCTTCAAACTTTTCCTATCTTTATTCTCAAAAAGATTGCTTTCCTGTAAAATTAACCCCTTCAGACATAATGTGTACAATTGTACACGTGAAGTTCCATAGAATTTTTCCTTGTGTCCGAAGGGGTTAAGTAACATTTAGTCAAATGTTCGTGCATATGCATATCCACACATGCACATTCATACCCCACCAAAACACACACACACACACACACACACACACACACACACAAACCTACACACAATATCCTTTCCCTTTAGACATCTGCTTTTTTCATACCTCAGTATGCTGGGCTGTGATAAAAAGTCGTTACCAGGGCAACAAAGACCTAATTCAAAGCCTGGGAATTGTTAGTCACTAACCCCTGCAGAAAAGCAAGGGGATTGGGGGGGGTATGATTGGGGGAAATGAACAAGAGAGACAGTTAATTACAGAATGCAAATTATGTTGTCAGAAGAGCCATTCAAAAAAAGAGTCTTCTCCTGCATTCCTGCTCCTCCCTCTGGTGCTAGTTTAATAAGCTTCTCTTTCAAACAGGCCTGCCAGTAGCTTTTAGAGAGAGCTGCAAATAATCTCAGAATGATGAACAGAATCATCTCACTTCCTCCAGGCCTTTACAGCCTAATTCATGCAAAATATACAGCTGCAAAGGATGCCATGAGCACGTGAGACTATCCTCTTAGTGTATGTTGAACAACATCTCCCATTAAACTTGCTTAAAATTCTTCATTACTTACTTGCAATATTAAACTATTAAACCCTTTATGTTAAAGTCTTTAAAATGTTACTTCAGCAACACATAGCATCATGTAAGCATGTATTACAGGGTGATTTCCATCAAAGATTATTTAGACTAGATAAATAATCAGGATAATATTAAAGGTATCTAAAGGTATGCAGCAAGGCATAGTAGATTTTTTTTGCAGCTTTAAGCTGTATACAAAATGTAGCATAAATGTTAAAACAGCTTTAACAGTTTGCTTGGAATTGCTGAATTCATTGTTTTCTTTCATTCCTTTTTTCATGTGTCTTCAGTAAGTACTTTATCCTGGTCAGACACATGGTCGTTCTGGGACCTAACCTGCTAACACTGGGTGCCATACACATCACAATCTTGCAATACACATCACATTCAATTAAATTCAGTTTTATTTGTATAGAGTAGGGTGTTTCAGATTATATATGTAAAATTTGACTTCTGAATTTTCTTACTCTCACCCATTCATTTTATGCCAATATATAAAATAATTATTCATACAAAGTTTTATTGAAATCAACATATATTTAAAGGTGCCTCAGACAGGTTAATATGTATTATGGCAACTTGTTTTTATTTGTTTGTTTGTTTGTTTGTTTGTTTGTTTGTTTGTTTGTTTAAATTAGTAAAATATTAATGCCATAGTCTGCAAACCAACAGTATAGAAAAACAAAATATACTCTAGACACAATAGGAACTATGAAATATACCCTTGTAAAATGCCTGTAGAGTGTCAGTAAACCCACTGAGGAAACTACAAACATGGACACCCGGAACTACAATTCCCAAGACACACAGTGCCCTCTATCTCCGGCATACTTGAATCTCAGCTGTTATCCATTTCCTCAATTACTGGTCTCCCTAATTAAAGCATATACTCAGAGCCATGGCCTCACTTTCATTTATAAATGCCTTGAGACTCCAAGAATGGCACAGGAGTCGTTTTAAGCGTTAACAATAAATCTAATCTTGTAATTTTTACGATTAAAGTGATTTATATAGGTGGTGGTCTGAGTGAATGACCTTGACATCCGTAACGTCACAGCAGGAAGTCTATCGGTCTCATCGCCATTTCTGTTATACTGAAACACAGCTGACTGCAACTCTGATCCTCCATTTTGAGCCAGTTTATTGCCATGCCATGTAGATGTGTTGCTGGCCGGTGCAGCAACATGACAGAAGGTGGATTTACGTTGCATTCATGGCCCAAGAATGTTCAAACTGCAAAGATTTGGACGCATTTTGCGAGAAGTTCACGGGCACACTGGGCGCCTATGAAGTGTTCTCTCCTCTGCTCTGCACATTTTACTGAAGACTCATATGAGACCTCTGATCTGTTGAGGAGCGTTGGCTATAAGCCTGTATTGAGAGTGCAGCACCAACAATTAAAGGAAAAGAAAACTACAAGAAAAGGTATTTATTTATTTATTTAAAAGAAAAGTGAGTTCAGTTGCACCAGTCCTCCTGGAGTGACCGAAGGGTTGTTGCTAAAACCCAGGATGGAACAGCATGGGACATATCGCTCGGGCAGTGACCTCCCTCTGCAGTTGTTGCTAAAACCGGTGAAATCCCATTCCGTCCCGGGTTTTAGTAATTGCCTGAGCCCAGTAGTAATGGCGGAATGCACAGTATGAAGAAAAGTGAATGAGTGGAGCAGCCGTCTTATTTCTAAACTGGATATTGCTGCCATCTCGCCCTTACGTGGAAGAAGTGAATGAACGGAGAACTGAATGAACAACTGAAAGTCAGATTGTTTCAAAAACAATGGGCCACAAGATCGGCCTTCAAGAAGCAAGAACACAGACGGGTAAGCTCCGACTCTCATTTGGATTAAAAAACATGTTTACCTGCATTTAGATTAATACATGTAACTTGTATCATGTATTTGTTACTGGTATAAGACTAATTTGCTTCAGAATGTGATTGTCTCAGTTCATCTGATTATTTAATTATCCTTTTACGTTTTATCATTGAAAATGCATGCATGTACATGTATGCTGCATGTATGCACATGTATGCTATTATTTACTAGTAACTGTTCAGGGTTAACAGCACAAAAGAATCCCCAGATCTGCAAAAAATGAACAAAATATATTCTATTTGTTTTCGTGTTGTACGCACCATCCAAATAATGCGTGTATTGTTTCAATACAAAAACATCAACAGGTTTTTATAGAAGAGGAAGCAGATGTTTAGTAAGATAGTGCTTTTCAAAAATATCTTATGCTAGCAAACCTAATTTCATGATCAAAGATGTCGGCAATGTTTTGTATGACCAATGACCCAATCAACCTGTATTAGCTAGGAAGGGGTTAAATTGCTTGAAAACATGTCTCAGACTACATTTGCATCTTTTGAAATAATGATTTCTCTCCTTAGTAATGTACAACTGATCCATAGAGAAAATATCGGCTTCATTTTCTCAAATTGTGATTTTAACGTTAAATCTGGGTTTATGCGCATTCGCAAACAAAGGGTTAATTGGCAGTGTTGTACCCATTCTGAACAATTCAAACTGGTATTTTTGAATAAAAGACATCTAAAACTATAGAATGATATAAGTTTTCCCTTATTTTCCTGACAATCATTTATAATTGAAATATTCAACGAACAACCTGAAAAAAACTCAAATATTTGGATTCTAAGGGGTTAATACACCCATAAATTGATGAAAATCAAATTAAACGCCCAGAAAGGTTGCATTAGCATATCATGGACCTAAATGATGCCGTATATTGATGCCTACACATCAATATGTGCATTCATTGCAGAGGAAATGCCTCTGGTATAGCGATACAGAATTTTGCAGATGGTCCGGCAAATAAGGGGTTAATCCATATGTTACAATATTAATTTTGTACAACCATGTTTTTTATGAAGTAGACACCCATACCCTTCAAATAAAACAGGTCCTGCTTTGTTCTACCGCCTGGAGGGGTATGCCCTTTATTTTCAGCTCCTCGCCACTGGTCTACTGGTCATTGCCGTGGCTCCGTCCGAGAACACCCCCACACAACGGGTCCAGTCCAATCCGTTAGACTCGATGTAATCATCCAAAACTTGAAAAATGTCTTTCCCAGTAGTTCTTCTTTCAAGTGCTTTACAAAATGGTATTTCCTCCACAAATCTTTCCTGTGAAATAAATCTGATGTACACAAGCAGTTGGGCCTCATTGGATAAATCTGTGCTCTCATCTAGCTGAAGTGCGAAGTATTCGCTGGCTCTCACCTGCTCCAACAGCTGAGCAGATACGTCTTGTAGACTGGTACCAAAATCCAGAATTGTGACACCCAAAGGCATTTTTGAGACAAAGTCGGCAAACAGTCTTATCTTGTCAATTTGGGTGTGCCGAATTCAAATCTGCAATATGCCGAGCTCTATCTGACCTCTGTTGACCTGTAGAGATCATTGAACTTTGGGCCTGTAAACGTCTCAGCTGAACCCAGTTTCTCAGCTTTCTAAGGAATGAAATGTACTAAAATGATTAATGAAGTTAGCAAATGGCCTTGTTTGTTAAATGTTTGGGTGCTGAATTCATTTTTCATTTGTAAAACGACATATGACCTCTGATAACCTCAAGGTCATTAAACTTGGCCTATGCATTTAACGGCATTTTTAAACTGACTTTACTCCCCCAAAAAGAATATGAACAGACAAACAAATAGAAAGGAACAAATACAACATTAAATGCCAGTCCATGTACATATGACTTACTTTTCACAATGAGAATGCCTAGGCGATCACCTTACATAACATTGCATTACATTTAGCGGTTATTGTTTATACAAAGCTACTGAAAAAAGGATAGATTCAGCAGCATACAAAATGTGGGGGCATACAGGGTATACAGGTTAATCAGGGTTAGTATATATGAGGTTTTTTTTTTCTTTGTTGTTTGTTTTGTTTTAAACGGGGTAAAGCCTTTACAAAAAACAAATAACAAAGAAAAAAACCTCTCATATATACTAACCCTGATTACCCTGTATGCCCCCACATTTTGTATGCTGCTGAATCTGTCCTTTTTTCAGTAGCTTTGTATAAACAATAACCGCTAAATGTAATGCAATGTTATGTAAGGTGATCGCCTAGGCATTCTAATTGTGAAAAGTAAGTCACATGTACATGGACTGGCATTTAATGTTGTATTTGTTACTTTCTATTTGGTTTTTTTTTGTCTGTTCATCTTCTTTTTGGGGGAGTAAAGTCAGTTTAAAAATGCCGTTAAATGCATAGGCCTATAGGCCAAGTTTAATGACCTTGAGGTTATCAGAGGAAATATGTCGTTTTACAAATGAAAAATGAATTCAGCACCCAAACATTTAACAAACAACGCCATTTGCTAACTTCATTAATCATTTTAGCACATTTCATTCCTTAGAAAGCTGAGAAACTGGGTTCAGCTGAGATGTTTACAGGCCCAAAGTTCAATGACCTCTAGAGGTCAACAGAGGTCAGATAGACCTCGGCATATTGCAGATTTGAATTCGGCACACCCAAATTGACAAAATAAGACTGTTTGCCGACTTTGTCTCAAATGCCTTTAACTCCTTAAATAAGCACTTTTTTTTTTTTATTTTGGTACCAGTCTATTGAGCCATGTCACCAATCCGTCGGCTCACGGTGTTATCAGAGAGTGGGACAGCATCTTTTTTTTTGGCAGCATCCTCACCAAGCAATTCTTGGACAATGTCTTTGGTGGCTGGTAAAATCAAATCTTCTCCAATTGAGTGAGGTTTTTTAGCACGAGCAATGTGGTACGAGGCTAAAAATGATGCCTTCGGGGACAGTAGCTTGCTGGGTGAATGCAGCAGATTGCCTGACCAAAGAAATCTACCATTTTTTTCAGCATCTGTCAGATGTTTTTGTACCAAGTGACACTGAAGTTTCGAAGGTTTTAAGCACTCGTTTGACAGGGTCTCCAGACAGAGGATGCATTTCGGGCAATCATGGCCATTTTTCTGTATGGCTGTAAAGCCATACTTAATGTATGCTGCCTCATATTTTCGGATTTTAGTTGGCCAGGACTTAGTTTTTTTCGCAGCAGTGTCCTCCACAGCAGGGCTGTTGGTTTGTTCCTTCGGTCTCTTCAAAAACCTGTCTATTTTGTGCTAGCAATACGCTAGCTTGAGGAGCAAAGCAGCTTGATAAATGGCGCAAACCGCAACATCACAGGCAATCAGAGATGAGCATGGCAAACAACGTTTCGATATGATGTATTATTAATTATATTTTATAATAATGATTAAGAAACTAATTACAATATTTAATAATTTTTAAAAAGTATATTTTCACAATTTTATCATCCCTCCAACTTTCTGAGGCCCCCCTAGCGCCCCCTGGCGGTCCCCCAGGGGGCCGCGGCCCCCACTTTGAAAACCACTGCTCTAGGCAACCGTGACAGCGGCACACGCAGTGACGCAGGCAGCCAGGCACAGATGCACAGAGCGTGACAGAGTGGGTAGATCCCGCAACGTAGTATTTCCTGTTTTTTGTTCATTATTGTAAGATTTAGTGTTGTGTGAGACAGACGTGTATTGGACATTTATGAAAATACGGAACAAATCGCGTCCCGTATCGGTTCAATACGGGACACAAGATTTAATTGCCAAATAAAGGACGATTCCGTATTTTACGGGACGGGTGGCAACCCTATCTATAGCTGTAAAAGGCCTCGACCTTAAAACCGGTTCCTGCTGTGATGTCATGCACTCAGGCATGGCTAGCTCAGCAGGGCAGCTCAAATACCAACTTTGCGGTCGATTGAATTTCCCTCTGGGGATTAATAAAGTAATTCTGATTTTAACTCTCAAATAAAAAAAAAGTGTGTGTTATTTATTTATATATATATATATATATATATATATATATATATATATATATATATATATATATATATATATATATATAAATTTTTTTTTTTTTTATTCCCATTTATGCAGCATACAAGAGTCAAGGATGGAGATACTATCCACTCAAATTTATTTAAAAATAAAGACTGTGTATCTCCTTTAAACTCCCCAAACACTCGCATCCCTGTGAAGTATCGTTCTGCTGTCCCAGTATATACGCACCAAGCCTTGTATCTTTCCTGACCTTCTTGTGTTTCTGACCTTTTGCTTCCTGTTTCCAGGTTTCGCTCTTTGCCTTTCCTCATCTAAATTGTTCGCTGATCACCTGACCTGTGCTTGCCTTTCCAACTCCGATTTCTGTCTATCGATTTGGCTTTGTTGACAGTCTGCGCTCACCCTTCCTCTGCGCAGATCTCTGTAAGTGCCTGCACTCTAACATGGAGAGCCATCCACAGAAACGAAATTATACCATGTAATGTAATAATTACATTTAACATAATGTTCATCTGTGATTGAAGTTTTATCGCAGGTAATTGCAGATAGTTTATCACCTATCAGTAATGGTAAAAATACAACTGTAAATAGTCTAATAAAACAGCACTGGAGAGCCCTGAGAAAGCTGAACAAGTCAAAGTGTCATTTCATGGAACAGTAGAACCCCTTTTTAATTATGTCACAGGAGCAACAAAAAAGTTCTTCCAGAAAATGAACATTGAGCCAACTTTTCTTGAGACAGATCCTGCATTACAGGAAGAAAACAAAAACTTCAAAGCAGCCAAAAACATTGTTGGATCTATTTGAGTTGTGAATGATACAGCTGACAGAGCTGCAGCTCTCAGCAACCTGTAATCAAGTACCTTGACCAAAGATGAAAAACAGTATCGGTGTATAATCCAAGGAGTGAAACAACACAGGAAATTATTCCCCAGTGTTAAAGTCAGCTTTGTTGTAAATATTTTGATATGTATCATTTGTTATTTAAAATTCAGAGTAAACTGTAATACATCTGAATGCAACTATATCTGGCAAACTTTAACCTTCATGAGACACCTTTTCTTTGTGTTGTATTGAAGAAAGGGTGAGTCTTAGTGTGAGACCAACTGCTTTTGGAATAGATCCCCAGCAGAGGGGAACTGTCAGGGCCTTCTAGGCCTTCAAAGAAGGCCCAAACATATCAGCATTTCAAATGTTATATTTAATTTCTTTCATTCTTTAATTTCTTTCATAATTCCATTATAATTATTCTCTTCTAATTTTAATTTGGCCTCATTTTCTATCAAATTTGTTTCAGAAATTTAAGGGTTACTGTTCTGCAAACATTAAAATCGAGTTATCCAATGAGATTATTTTGTTTGTCTCTAGGCTGAGAAGAGTTTAGAGCTGGCTCACTCCTTGGTTAGGACTCCATTGCCAGGACAGAAGGCCATGGCAGTGTATGTTTATGTAGGAAGTGACAGATGAATTAACCAATCAGACTTTGATTCATAGTGGGAGGGACCAAAAATGTATGGGCCTCAGCCTTCTCAAAGGCAAACACAAGCTTAACCACGAGTCGGTGCCATCAGTGAAGTCACCTTCCAGTCAGTGTAGCATTATCAATGAATGCTAATAAAGCAGTCAAACCAGTGCCATCAACAGCAAGTAGCACAGGCTAACGACTGTAGGTATCATGTGCCATCTCATGTCTAAGAACTACAACTCCCAGCCAACTTCCACGTTGACTACGTCACGCCTGGGCGGGATCACATTCTTCAGGTTTCACATAAGAGACTTGGAAACTCCATTTTTCTCTGTCTCTGGTGTCTGAACTCAGCGAAGAACAGACCATAGAGGGACGCTCACCATCGGACCGTCCGAAACCACGACTCTTTCCTGCAAGAGACACGTTTTAGAACATTCTCCTCCTTCTATCCACCCTTGATCATGGTGGACTCCGGAAACACGCGCGCTTTAACTCAAGTGAGTTATAAGCCGGTTTTTCCAATTGTTTTTTAGTACGTACTAGACTGCAACCAAATAGGCAGTTTTATTGGTGTTGGAAGCGGCTGGACCGTCCTAACCCTGTCTGATCAGAACTTTCTTCTCACGAGCTACGAAGATCTTCAAAGAAAACTTCAGAGCAACCGCTCTCACTTTCTCTCTCTCTCTCTCTCTCTCTCTCTCTCTCTCTCTCTCTCTCACCGAAGCGCAAACTTCTCCAGTAAGACTGCTTCCTACAAAAGGCGAGACATTTTTGCAGTAAGAAAGGCACTGGGCAAAAGTTTAAGTCTTAGGAATTATTCACTTAATGTGAAGTTATATGAAGTTGAATGAAGTGTATACACTGAATTTTGGTTCTCTATCATTTGTTTGTTGATTTAAAATTGGTTAATCCATAAGTTTGTGCATGTCTCTCTCTCATTCCTTACTAAAATCCTCAATTTCATTCTTATTATACATTTTGACCTTATTAAGATTTCAGTGAGTTTGATAATGTTATGAGTGTGGAATTCCTTTGTTACTTAGAAAACACGTGCTCACTAAATCATGAGGATTCACCTCCCCCAAGATTGCAGATAACATTCCACAGCCACAAGAGCCAACCCTCTCAAGAGAGACCCAAGGTCTCACTCACTCACTCACTCACTCACACACACACACACACACACACACACACACACACACACACTCATATACACACCTCACTGTATATATTCCAACTGATTATCCATTTTTGATCTTTGTATAATTTCATTTATCAAAGCTGTGTATTCATCTGCTGTTTCGATATTTTGAAGTTGCCCAATCACAAAGAATTCAAAGGTGTAGATGATTTATGTAATATGGTAAGTGATCAATAATAATTTGGAAGATACCATTTTAGCTGTCTGGTAATTTATTGTTAAGTACCAGGATTAATGGTATGATTCACTAAATGATTCACTGATTCGATTCACTGAATGATTCACTTCAAACGATTCAAATGAGACTGATTCTATGGTATGATTCAATTAAAATGAGTCAAATTAAACGATTCAATAGGATTGATTCATTATAATTATTAACCTTCAAATTTAATGAGACTGATTTCATGTAATTATTAAAGATTGATCACTTATCCAATCCTAAATACACAATCATTAATTACACCTACACGACCAATAAACTAAGATTTCCATCTCCACATTCTTCTTCTGTGCACATGTAGCATTGTCATTTCATATGAATAAAGTTTTGGGTTTTTTTGTGAACTTCCCAAAATCCCTTTATTGTAAAATGTTAATTTGTTGGGTTCTGTTAATGGTTCCACTATTGTTTCTGATGGGGCTTTAATTAGTGTAACACAACTGTGGACATGCTTGGGGTGTCTGGAAAGGAATGATACAAAATTGCTTAGGCACGTTGATTCTATCTCTGATGGCGCCTTACTACAGAGTGACCTTACTAACTTGAAGAATTGGTCTGCTTCATCCGGCTTAACGTTCAACCAAGAAAAGTGCAAATGTCACGCCTGTTCAGTACCCTTACAAGATCAACAGAACAATCCTGACAATCACCTCTGTGGAGCAAGATCTCAGCATCTGGGTGCCAAGTGACCTGATCCAGTCGAAACATGTAATGGAAAAGTGCACAAAGGCTAACAAGCTACTAGATTTTCTGTGCAGATGTGCTACAGTGATAAGCAATCAAAGAACGTGCCGCACATTGTACCTACCAGTTGTTCACTCAGTCTTAGGATACGCTACTCAAATCCGGTGTCCAGTCAGTTGAGCTTATCAAACATGTCAAGCACATTCAGCATCGGGCATCCAAGTTTATTTTAGACCTCCCTTTTCTGTGCTCGGAGAGCTATATGGACACACTCATTGCCATTAACCTTTTGCCAATTTGCTATTGGCACAAGTTTTTGGACTTTTTTTTTTTTTTAAGGTCATAAATGGCATTGTAACAATCTCTTCTGATGTTTTACTCAGTTGTTTGATACCAACTAGATCTACTGAAAATCCCAATGTAATTTATTTTTGTCCTCATAAGTGTAGAACTGTGACACATCAATACTTATTTTTCGTGAGATTCACTAAAATTTGGAACTCTCATCATGAACGTTTCAGGTTAACCCAGGTTTCTGTCATACAGTTTAAATTCTTGTTACAAGCTTACTATCATGATGCACTGATCTGTGTATAACGTAGAAGACCCGCGTTCATGGAACACTTTTTGTGTGAAGTGTAATGAGTCACACATCCTTATCAGCCCCATTACCTGTTGTTTTTAGATTAATATTCTTTTTCTATTATTGCATTGCATTTTAATGTATTGGCATATGTATCCTTTTTTTTTTCATTTTTTTTTTTTTAATTAACCAGGCCTACAGTAATTGGTGTAAACTTTTGTGGTGACCCTGCCTACATGTAATCATACTTATTATATGTATGTTAAGACAAAGTGCAGTAAAATAAGCTGGCTTCATGAATCCTGCATGGACAATATTCATTAATACTGTGTATATATTTTTTTCCCCAAGATGTTTGTTTTTTGATGTAAGAATGTTTTGACATGCATCTGCTGTTTGTATTGGATCAAATATGTAAATTAGCATCATCAAATACCGTGTGAAAAGTCAAGTGTTTATCTGAGTAGCCATTTGCTGGGTGCTAACTGGTGTATTATGCTGTAGGGATGTCAGAATTCTTTCCCCTGTCTGTGTGTTGATAGCACTGTCATTCATTGATTTCCAGGTATGTTTGCCTGACTATGTTAAGAAAACTCTTAAGATCTGTCAAATATTTTATTCATTGCTGTATGGTTTTTCCATTTATTGTACATTGTAAACTACACTATATGATCAGTATTAAGTGCATGACTATTATAGTCTGTTTTATCTCAAACACTGTAATGTAGCCAGCCTACTGAACAATATGTAGCCTAGTATGTAAATGTTCATTTAAATTTTTTTTTTTTATTTTTATTGTGCTTCAGCTGTCTGGAAAGGGTGAGACCAGAATCCTTTCCCTTATCTCCATGGTAGATGCTCCGAGCAGCATAACCAACAGGATGAATCAGGAAGATCCAGAGGGTGAGAGGAGCCACAGCAGTAGTATATGTGCTCCCTGTAATCATCCATATTTGCAAAATGAAACACTGCATCAGCAAATGTATCAGCATTTGGCATTCCCTGCTGTGATGAGACTTTCAGAAACAGTTTTGGAGGAGTGCTTATACTTTTTGGTCTCATTTTTATTCAGGCCAAGTGTTATTTGTCAGTTTAAGTGGAGACGGATTTCTATGTTTTACACAAATTTCTTCTGACGTGAAATAAATAGAACCGCACGTGCGCACACAGACTTTTGAACCCCACTTATCTTCAGGCTTGTGATTGTCGCATGGTCTTCAGTGTGAAACATAAGAACACTGCAGCTTGAGTCTTCTGAAAGCTCTTGTGTATTTGAAACAAACAAAAAAAGAGATAAAAGTAAGAGGAAGGAGGTGAAATAATGCCCACGCTAGCCCCCATCACGAACCCCTATTATCGTCATTGTACAACCCCAATTCCAAAAAAGTTGGGACAAAGTACAAATTGTAAATAAAAATGGAATGCAATAATTTACAAATCTCAAAAACTGATATTGTATTCACAATAGAACATAGACAACATATAAAATGTCAAAAGTGAGACATTTTGAAATTTCATGCCAAATATTGGCTCATTTGAAATTTCATGACAGCAACACATCTCAAAAAAGTTGGGACAGGGGCAATAAGAGGCTGGAAAAGTTAAAGGTCCAAAAAAGGAACAGCTGGAGGACCAAATTGCAACTCATTAGGTCAATTGGCAATAGGTCATTAACATGACTGGGTATAAAAAGAGCATCTTGGAGTGGCAGCGGCTCTCAGAAGTAAAGATGGGAAGAGGATCACTAATCCCCCTAATTCTGCACCGACAAATAGTGGAGCAATATCAGAAAGGAGTTCGACAGTGTAAAATTGCACAGAGTTTGAACATATCATCTACAGTGCATAATATCAAAAGATTCAGAGAATCTGGAAGAATCTCTGTGCGTAAGGGTCAAGGCTGGAAAACCATACTGGGTGCCCGTGATCTTCGGCCCCTTAGATGGCACTGCATCACATACAGGCATGCTTCTGTATTGGAAATCACAAAATGGGCTCAGGAATATTTCCAGAGAACATTATCTGTGAACACAATTCACCGTGCCATCCGCCGTTGCAAGCTAAAACTCTATAGTTCAAAGAAGAAGCCGTATCTAAACATGATCCAGAAGCGCAGATGTCTTCTCTGGGCCAAGGCTCATTTAAAATGGACTGTGGCAAAGTGGAAAACTGTTCTGTGGTCAGACGAATCAAAATTTGAAGCTCTTTATGGAAATCAAGGACGCTGTGTCATTCGGACTAAAGAGGAGAAGGATGACCCGAGTTGTTATCAGCACTCAGTTCAGAAGCCTGCATCTCTGATGGTATGGGGTTGCATTAGTGTGTGTGGCATGGGCAGCTTACACATCTGGAAAGATACCATCAATGCTGAAAGGTATATCCAGGTTCTAGAGCAACATATGCTCCCATCCAGACGACGTCTCTTTCAGGGAAGACCTTGCATTTTCCAACATGACAATGCCAAACCACATACTGCATCAATTACAGCATCATGGCTGTGTAGAAGAAGGGTCCAGGTACTGAACTGGCCAGCTTGCAGTCCAGATCTTTCACCTATAGAAAACATTTGGCGCATCATAAAACGGAAGATACGACAAAAAAGACCTAAGACAGTTGAGCACCTAGAATCCTACATTAGACAAGAATGGGTTAACATTCCTATCCCTAAACTTGAGCAACTTGTCTCCTCAGTCCCCAGACGTTTACAGACTGTTGTAAAGAGAAAAGGGGATGTCTCACAGTGGTAAAATGCAGAGGTGAAAAGTAACGAATTACATTACTCGCGTTACTGTACTTGAGTAGCTTTTTTGTGTACTTATACTTTTTCAAGTAATTTTTAAAGAGTGTACTTTTACTTAAGTATGTTTTCTTTTAAGTAGTGTACTTCGGTACATTTTCCATCACAACCGTTACTGAGTAAAAAATAAATAAATAAAAAATTAAAAAAGGCTAAAATGGAGAAGGGGAAATGCGTTCTGGAAATGAATCACGGGAAGGACAGTTGTCGCGCGCGCGAGTCTCACACAGACGATGGCGGACATGCACCGGCGCTTTTAGGGGGGGGGGCTTCGGGGGGCTCAAACCCCTGGGCCACAGCCAATCAGGGGCCTTGTAATATTAATAAAATAATAAACTGTCGGAATCGTGGGCCTACATTAATGTATGGATAGAAATAAGGTTAGAAATAAATGAGCGCACAGTAGCCTGCTGTAAGAGACATGGTGGATGTGGTTCGCGAAACGAACACCCACAACTGTACCAGAATAAAATGTAACAAAATGTAACGTCACGCACGAAAGCGCGCCAAAGACTGCAGACTACTGAGACACAAATTTAGAGACTTTGAAAGATGAAGCGTTCACATGTTAGCGGGGCGCATAAAAGGAAAAAAAGAGAGAGATGCAGGTAATGATAGAATCGTTGCCTAAAGTCACAGACTTTTTTAAGGTAAGGATCACCAATCTGTTCAGAATATCAGCTACTTATCAGTTATCAGCCTACCAGCAGCTAGGCTATGTGCAGCTAGGCTAGATATGCTATGATCTGTCCAACAGTAAAATAAATCAGTTGTGATTTGAATACGTGTTGTGTGATTTGAGTTATAATCCTGTTAGTATAATAGCATATTTTGATGGGGATAATAAAATGTCTAAAACGGCATCTACTGAAGAAATTGATGAAAAGATTGTAGGCTATAATTTTCACAGTTCGGGCAGCAGACAGAGTAAGCATACTGAGGGGAATAGCAATACAAAGCTAGCGCAGATCCACATTTCTCGCTAGCTGTGTTGGGTGTGTTGTTAACCCATGTGGATTTAAGTGAAATACTTGAGAAGTTCTGTGGTCAAGACAAAGTTTTAAGGTAAGGACGCTTGATTATTAATGTTTGCCCACCGTGGCTTGTTGTTGACGAAAGGCCCACATGATTTTGCCTTATGCAGCTACTGCTAGCGTCATGCTTTGAACTAGGTTAAGCTCATTTGCGCTAAAGGATGGGTTTATTGAAGGACTTTGATGTAGCTAGTTTCTTTTTAAAAAATCGTACGCTCAAAACAGTATGCCCGTGTTCATCATGTTTAACTTTTTTCTTGATGGAGTGCATGAAATATTGTTGAGTGGTATTTCGATGCAGTCATGTCAAAAAGGCAGTTGAATGCACGGTCTCATTCAAGGAGAAGGAAGACTTGCATGATGCTTGAACATAGATTGGTAAAACAGACCCTAGTAGGACTTGGTTTCGTGTATTTCGGTCTGTAGAGTTATGAGTTTGGCCACTGTCCATGGTGTTTACGTTTCATGTGGCCGCCGAGCCAAGTACGTTCATCATCATCATCATGTTCCCCTGTCAAAAGTTAAACTCTCTAGAGGTGCTTCTGCTGTAGCAGTTGCAGCAGTTGCTCAAAGTTTGATTTGTCCATCATCATACATCTTATCTGTTGGGTGTCTATGCCCAGCAGATTTTCCCATTTCGTCCATTTGTAACCATTTTTGTCAAACAGGAGCTGCTTTTGCACTTGGTTATTGCGCATCCGGCAAACGTGAGCAATATATTTTAGTTGTTGTACGTAGCAGGATAGTTTTATACCCTGGGTTCCGGTCAGTTTCTGGAGGTCAGCACTGGACATCTTGTAGCTCCAGTCTATATCTTCATTTGTAGTGTTCTTTTGGTCAGGGGCATTCTTTCGTTTATATCCACCTTTAATCATTTTCCTTAGGAAGCCGTGCCACACTACCTCAATTTTGTGAATTTCACTGGATGATAGTTGCCATGCCTGTGTGCTGTACAGGAGACGAGATCGAACGCATGTCACTAGGAACTTTTATACGGGTTTTTAGTAGTATTCGGTGGTCGGTTAGAACGTGTTTCAGTTCATTCCATTTCATGAATGCAGCACTTATCCTAGCATGCAGGAAGTGTGAGGATTCATCACAGTTGCTGACATTATAACCAAGATATTTAAAGGTGCGGACGTTTTTAATATTAGTGCCGCCAAGGGAAATGATACTTGGTTTACATTTGATATCCTCATTGACGTTAAAAGCCATTGTTTCTGTTTTGACATATGATATTTGTAAACCAAAGCGGGTGTAGGTCTTATCATACAACTGAAGAATATTCTGAAGCTCCTCGATGGATCCAGCGAGTATGGCCTGATCATCTGCGTATAGAATCTCTGTTATGCAACCCTCTCCTGATGCTCGTGCTTTCGTACGCATTTCTCTTGTGGATACCTCATTTGGAATGCAATATCTGAACTTGAAGCCTGTATCTGGGTACAGTTTTGATATCTCATGCTGTGCAATCCTGACAACAAAGTCCATATAGATATTAAAAACTGATGGCGATTCTAGGGCAACTTGTCTTGCAGTGAATGTTTGTTTTCATGCCGCCGAGCTATTTTTATGTATTTTATTTTTTAAAAGGACTTGTCTGTAGGTGTGTGTGTTTTATGTTTACAACACATAGGTCTACATTAGCGCACGCGCGCTTGTGTGGTTATCTCTGGCCATGCCCCTGCATGAAAGTTACGCAGTATCACTGTCCTGTCTGTGGTAATAATCAGAACCGGCTCTGTAATGATAATGCGCGCGTTCTTCTCTCCCTCTGTGGTCAGATGTGTTGAGCGATGTGAGCGTGGGCCTTGCGCAGCTACGCTGAGCCAAACGTAACCTATCGTAGGCTTCTAGGCTAATTACGCGCTTACACTGTAAATGCTTGACACGTATTGCAAATAAAATAAGAGTGTTTTCCTGGCCAATGGTAAGGGTAGGGTTGACAGGTAGCCTATGAGGGGCCTAGCCCCTGGGCCACGGGTGTTGATAAAGCGCCCCTGCGGACATGGAGGAGACCGAGGAACCTGTGGTGGACGACCCTGCAGAAAACGCAATTTCTTCCAGTAATGAAGTGCACCCCTGGCCCTACATACGTGATCACTTCAGCTTCATAGAGAAAAAGGGGTGACAGTTTCATTATGCAATGCAGATTGTGTGCCCAAGAAGACAACCATTGCGGCATACAAAAATTCGACGTCTAATCTACGCAAGCATGTTGAGGTAAGTATTGTCATTGGCATCATAATCACGGGCGCAGATAGAGGGTGGGACGGGTGGGATTCGTCCCACCCAGATTTAAATTCACCTCGTTCGGTCCCCCCCACTTATAGGGAGGAAAAAACGTCTATGCTGTCTTTCTTTGCATAAGGCAAACCTCACGGAAAAATCAAAAGACTAATTACCATTCAGTTTATTGAGGTGCACAGCAGTGTATACATAGTTGCAACAACTCACATAAAACAAAACAAAGACTGATATTCGGTTGGTTGAGCTGCGCAGACTGCACAGGTTGCGAGCTCGAGCTTGGTTGCTATGGTTACCCACAACAAGTTTGACAGGCATATCGGGGTTGGGGTTGGTTTGCTGGCAGCTTTGTCCCCCCCCAGTTTTTTGTCCCCCCCCAGTTCAAAAAACGTATCTGCGCCCCTGATCATAATGTTTCCTTTCCATAGTAAAACCGACAATAGGCTGGTTATATTCCAAAAATAGTGGATGGCATTGCTAATGTTGAAGTAGCAACCTGTTGGTACTGTAACATAACAGTAACTAGTCTGTTATTCAGTTGGCTAATCATGCAAGCAAGTTAGCTCGCCAACCTGACGTGATCAGTCCTCCTACCATTCTACATCCAACAGGCCAGAAAGGAATACTAAGGAAAACAAATAATGTTTGAATTGAATTGTTCAATAACACACAGTGCACACAGGCAAGCTACGAGATTTCGGTGCAACATTTCACTTTCATATTTCGTGTACAATGCTTTGTGTGTGGTCAGGGCGATGTAAACGACATGACTGTGTGTATTGACCTTTTTTGTTTGTCTCAGTTTTAATGCAGCATTATCCTAAGCATTCAATTTGATACACTTCCTTTAAATAAAATATCTGGGTTGAGATGTACATATATCCTTGTTTCCTCTTCTTTTTCATTTTTGCACAACACAATGGAGGTAGAAAACACCCATTGTTAAAAGTAACATTTTACTTTTACTCAAAGTACATTTTAAATGATCTACTTTTTACTTTTACTTGAGTAGATTTTTTTGTCTGGTAACTTTACTTGTACTTAAGTAAAATTTCATCAGAGTAACAGTACTTGTACTTGAGTATAATATTTTAGTACTCTTTCCACCTCTGGTAAAATGGCCTTGTCCCAACTTTTTTGAGATGTGGTGTTGTCATGAAATTTAAAATCACCTAATTTTTCTCTTTAAATCATACATTTTCTCAGTTTAAACATTTGATATGTCATCTATGTTCTATTCTGAATAAAATATGGAATTTTGAAACTTCCACATCATTACATTCTGTTTTTATTTACAATTTGTACTTTGTCCCAACTTTTTTGGAATCAGGGTTGTACAAGAGAGGCAGTTCCAACCTAAAAGTGAATCAAAGTGATCATTATTTATTTTAAATTAGAAATCCATGCAGACACACAGGAATTTGTAATTACTTATGCTAATATAGTAGTGAGAGTGAGGCGAGGAGAGGTTTTGACAAAGGGGCTGTAGGCAGTGCATGGTAGAGTTGGATGAAAAGAATGAAAGCAGTGTCACTGAGGGTGTACTCTAATTAAAAGCAAAATTAATCCCACTGACATGGAGGACTAACTACACACAGCCAATCTTTCAGTGCACCCCCAGTGGAGAGCAGGAGCTGCTGAGTGGTAATTACCATTATCTGCAGCTGGTTTTATTAACATGTCTTCAGAGAATGGAGGAGTTACGCTCATCTGCAACACTGGCTGATTCCCCACTTGATATGTGTGCATGAAAACATTTATGTTGTACGAAGCACAAACATTCATGCAGACTCTCCTGACATGGCTAATAGCAGGATGTGAATCTATTAAGCAGTATAAGATAGAGGGTTATGAAGAGAGGAATTGGTGATTCAAGAATTAGCTATGTGGATTCAGAGGCACCAGCTGAGAAACTGAAGGAAGAAAAAAACACATGGAAAAAATGAAAATGCAAACACAATAGGAAATGGAAGAGAAAGGCAGCAAGCACAGAAAAAAAAATAGTAGGTCCAGTGTGAGCAAAAATAAACAACATGACAATAACAGCAATTAACTAAGCAAGGGTTTTTTGTGGGGGGTAAAATTTGAAAATCAGTTAAACTTTGGATTTAGGACTGACTGATGTCCTCTCATCTGTCTAATGAAAGTAGAATTGAAGGGAGAGGATGCAGCCAAGTGGGTTCACTTTTTTTTTGATAAATTAATTGTCTCTCCTGGTTAGATTCTTATATATATTAGGTTTCATTTGCCTGAGTGTTTTCATCTGTCTTTGATTAGGATTTCCATGCACATGGCATCTTAACTGGAGGCTGTATTAATCCATCCATCCATCCATTATCTGTAGCCGCTTATCCTGTTCTACAGGGTCGCAGGCAAGCTGGAGCCTATCCCAGCTGACTATGGGCGAGAGGCGGGGTACAGGTTATCGCAGGGCTGACACATGGAGACAAACAACCATTCACACACTCATTCACACCTACGGTAAATTTAGAGCCACAAATTAGCCTAACCTGCATGTCTTTGGACTGTAGGGGAAACCAGAGCACCCGGAGGAAACCCATGCAGACACGGTGAGAACATGCAAGCGCCACACAGAAAGGCTGCTGGGCTCGAACCCAGGACCTTCTTGCTGTGAGGCGACAGTGCTAACCACTACACGTGCCGCCCCGACTGTATCAATAAAAAGGGGAAATATGGAAACACTAGTTACTAATAGCATTACAATTTACTGATACATTTTAGAAACTAGAGAGTGGTGCATTCAACACATTTAATCCCAAATTTGTCCCAGCTATGTACAGTGCTCTCCACAATTATTGGCACCCCTTTGTAAAGATTAGTAAAAAGGGCTAGAAAAAAATCCATCTTTTGGTAAAGTAGCCTAATCTCACACTGAAAAAAAGGAGAAAAATCCAACCTTTAATTGAAATGAATTTATTCAGAGAAAGACAAGTTCTTCATCAAGACAGAATTACTTTCAACAAAAACATATGTGCCACTATTATTGGCACCCTAGAAATTATAGTGAACACAATGTAACTGAAGCATGTTTCCCATTTAAATTTTGAGTTGATTGGAGTGTGTAGGAACTTTCAAGCTGTAATCCATGACTTCCTGTGATACAAATATAAGGTGATACAGAGGTCAAATTCCCTTAGTCATCCATCAACATGGGAAAGATAAGAGAGCACACAAACCAAATGAGGGAGAAGTGTGTTGACCTTCATAAGTCATGGAATGGTTATTTAAAAAAAAAAAGCTACTTACCTGCAAATGTCCATTTCTACTGTTAGGGTAATAATGAAAAAGTGGATACCAACTGGAACTGTTACAAACTTGCCTGGAAGAGGACCCAAGCTTATTTTGCCCCCACATGCAGTGAGGAGAATGGGGAGAGAGACAATAAATCCCCAAGCATCACTGTTAGCCAATTACAGGAAAAAGTAAACTTTTGTCATTTCCAAGTCTCCAAAACTACCATCAGACACCACCTCCATGCCAACAGATTATTTGGAAGGTATGCCAGAAAAAAAAGCCTTTTCTGTCAATTTACCACAAATGTAAGCACCTGAAGTTTGCAAAACACTACTCCAGTTTTGACTGGAACCATGGTCTGTGGTCTGATGTTACAAAACCAGAGCATTTTGATAGTAAGCACTCAAGGTGGTTTGGTGTAAAAAGAAGGATGGCTATAATAAAAAAAGAACGCTGTCTCAACTGTAAAATATGATGGAAGTTCTGTTATGTTTGGAGCTGTTTTTCCTCCAAAGGCCCTGGAAACCTTGTTAGGGTACATGGCATCATGGACTCCATGAAATACCAGGACATTTAAAATCAAAATCTGGCTGTCTCTGTCAGGAAGCTAAAACTGGCTCATCATTGGACCTTCCAGCAGGACAACGATCCGAAGCATATACCCAAATCAACACTAAAGTGGTTAGCTAACCAGAGAATCAAACTTCTGCCATGGCTATCTCAGTCCCTTGACCTGAACCCCACTGAACATTTGTGGGGTGAGATGAAGAAGAGAGTGCACAAGAGAGGGCCAAGGATCCTGGATGATCTGGAGAGATTGTGTAAAGAAGAATGGTCTCAGATGCCCTGCTCTGTATCTGCAACCTTATAAAATGTTCTAGGAGGAGACTCAGTGCTGTTTTAGTGGCAAAAAGAGGTTGTACAAAGTATTAAATGCAGGGGAGCCAATAGTTTTGGCATATGTGTTTTGCTAAAAATAATTATTTCTTTATGAGGGATTTTTTTTTCTCTGAATAAATTTATTTCAATTAAACATTGGATTTTTCTCATTTTTCAGTATGAGATGAAGCTACTTCAAAAAAAGGTGGATTTTTTCTAACTATTTTTACGAATCTTTATAAGGGGGGACAATAATCATGAAGGGCACTGTAGATACATACAACCCCAATTCCAAAAAAGTTGGGACAAAGTACAAATTGTAAATAAAAATGGAATGCAATAATTTACAAATCTCAAAAACTGATATTGTATTCACAATAGAACATAGACAACATATCAAATGTCGAAAGGGAGACATTTTGAAATTTCATGCCAAATATTGGCTCATTTGAAATTTCATGACAGCAACACATCTCAAAAAAGTTGGGACAGGGGCAATAAGAGGCTGGAAAAGTTAAAGGCACAAAAAAGGAACAGGAAAAAGGAAATTGCAACTCATTATTGTAGGTCAATTGGCAATAGGTCAATAACATGACTGGGTATAAAAAGAGCATCTTGGAGTGGCAGCAGCTCTCAGAAGTAAAGATGGGAAGAGTATCACCAATCCCCCTAATTTTGCGCCGACAAATAGTGGAGCAATATCAGAAAGGAGTTTGACAGTATAAAATTTCAAAGAGTTTGAACATATCATCATCTACAGTGCAGAATATCATCAAAAGATTCAGAGAATCTGGAAGAATCTCTATGCATAAGGGTCAAGGCCAGAAAACCATACTGGGTGTCCGTGATCTTCGGGCCCTTAGACGGCACTGCATCACATACAAGCATGCTTCTGTATTGGAAATCACAAAATTGGCTCAGGAATATTTCCAGAAAACATTATCTGTGAACACAATTCACCGTGCCATCTGCCATTGCCAGCTAAAACTCTATAGTTCAAAGAAGAAGCCGTACCTAAACATGATCCAGAAACACAGACATCTTCTCTGGGCCAAGGCTCATTTAAAATGGACTGTGGCAAAGTGGAAAACTGTTCTGTGGTCAGATGAATCAAAATTTGAAGTTCTTTATGGAAATTAGGAACGCCGTGTCATTCAGACTAAAGAGGAGAAGGACGACCCAAGTTGTCGTCAGCGCTCAGTTCAGAAGCCTGCATCTCTGATGGTATGGGGTTGCATTAGTGCATGTGGCATGGGCAGCTTACACATCTGGAAAGATACCATCAATGCTGAAAGGTATATCCAGGTTCTAGAGCAACATATGCTCCCATCCAGACAACGTCTCTTTCAGGGAAGACCTTGCAATTTCCAACATGACAATGCCAAACCACATACTGCATCAATTACAGCATCATGGCTGTGTAGAAGAAGGGTCCGGGTACTGAACTGGCCAGCCTGCAGTCCAGATCTTTCACCCATAGAAAACATTTGGCACATCATAAAATGGAAGATACGACAAAAAAGACCTAAGACAGTTGAGCAACTAGAATCCTACGTTAGACAAGAATGGGTTAACATTCCTATCCCTAAACTTGAGCAACTTGTCTCCTCAGTCCCCAGACATTTACAGACTGTTGTAAAGAGAAAAGGGGATGTCTCACAGTGGTAAACATGGCCTTGTCCCAACTTTTTTGAGATGTGTCATGAAATTTAAAATCACCTAATTTTTCTCTTTAAATGATACATTTTCTCAGTTTAAACATTTGACATGTCATCTATGTTCTATTCTGAATAAAATATGAAATTTTGAAACTTCCACATCATTGCATTCCATTTTTATTTACAATTTGTAATTTGTCCCAACTTTTTTGGAATCGGGGTTGTACAATATATTTTATTCATTGAACAACCGTGTGGCACAAACTGAAAAAATTAAAAAAAAAAAAAACGTTTGGTGGAAAGCTATAAAGTCATCATTTGACCAGTAGTATCCAGTTACTAATAAAATGTGCAAAATAACACAAGCACAGAATTTTCATGTTGTGCATATTATCATTCATTTTTTATTTTATTTTACATTTAAAGTTTTTAAACAACTTTGATAATAGATTTTTAGTAGCTATTATCAACAATCATCAATAAATAAAGTATATAAAATAAAATATAAAATATCAGTTACAGGCAGGGGTTAAATTGGGCCGGGGCTGTCTGGGGCTGAGCCCCGGCACATAAGCTCGGAGCGGATGGCATATGATCACGCACACATCAAAAGCAACAAACCCTTTTCACGATTTTCAGTTCTGAATAATTAAATATCGTTTTATTAATCAATAAACCCATGACTTTTATGGGATAGATCATAGTTTTCCTGATAACAAGACGACCTGTCAAAGCTATTTAGAACAGAACTTGCGATCAGAGATTCTGGTTTCTGGAATACTGCGTGGGTTGCCAATTCCGCTTTTTATAAGCGACTTTGGGGTTTCTTTTTTTGTGAGCTCGCTTTAAAAAAAAATCAGAAGTCGTGGTTTGCGGGTTTTTGGGCTTGTGTTTCAGCGTTGTGACTTGTTTATAATTTTCTCCGTACACCGTCTCCCCTTTTACCTGCATACGATCTTAATCCATCAGAGGTGCTTGAACGAACTGTCTGTGCATTTGGCAAGTTCAATTTCCACAGTCCCCAGTTATCGACAGAAATTAGCCAGGGGGAAGGGGGAGATGTCAGTTAAAGTTAGCTACTGAGATTGACCAAAAGTTGAGCCTAATGTTGCCTCAAGTTAGCTACCTTTGGCAAACATAAACAAAACACTCGTCTTGTGCTCTAGTCATTATCATATTTTTTATTATTAAAAACAAAATATCAAATAATACTGAAGAGGGGAAAAATAATACTGATCTATATATGTTGTGTTTTTATTTTTAGACAGTATGTGTTTAGCAAAACACATACTGTCTAAAAATAAAAACACAACATATTTAGATCAGTATTATTTTTCCCCTCTTCAGTATTATTTGATATTTTGTTTTTAATAATAAAAAATATGATAATGATTATGTTCACTGTATTGTTAATATTATTAGTGTTTTATTATTTATTGTTAATATTTAATTTAATGTTAATTTATTATTATTTATTGTTAATATTATTAGTGTATTATTAGTGTAATTATTATTGTTATTATTATGTATTCAATTATTTATTTGGCATGTGGTGCTTTTTGTATTGTCTAGAACATACATAAGATGAGCATATTATAGCAGCAAAATAGAAGCACAATCATTTGAATGCAGCAAAACGTTTGCTGCATTCAAATGATTGTGCTTCTATTTTGCTGCTATAATATGCTCATCTTATGTATGTTCTAGACAATACAAAAAGCACCACATGCCAAATAAATAATTGAATACATAATAATAGCAATAATAATAAATGCTTCCAATGTTATAGTGTTGTTTGTATTTGGTTGCATTCACTGCATGAATATATTTGATTGACAATTTGACTGACAGTGTTTTGGCATATTTAGCATTTATCCTCCACAATAAATCAACTGTTTTGGTTTAAGATTGTGCAAGCCTTCAAATTTTCTCACTGAACATTTCTCCTTCACATTTTTCACCTGTAGGCATATGACAAGATTTAACATGATATTGCTCAACCTACCTCTGTAAAGTCAGCTAACAACTTATTAAAATGCACCAGAATTCAGCAAATAACATGTATGATAATAAAAAACTTCTGGGGGAGGACCCCCAGACCCCCCACTAATCATTTCCTTCAAACCAATGTACAACAACCTGTACAATCTGTTACATTGGCCAACCAATCTACATTCAAACTGCCATAATGTGTAGGGGGGCACTACAAGACACACATAGGTCTACAACACACAGATAAGGTGTATATCTCTGTGGAATATGATATGGTTATCAAATTAGAGGGTTATTTTCCAAAAAGTATATTGGGGCAGGGCGGCGGGGGCAGGGGCGGGTACGAGGCAGAGCCCCCCCACATAACCAATCCCAATTTAACCCCTGGTTACAGGCCCTTATAAAATTATGTGCAATGACATGGGATTGTCTATATATAGTGTCTATATTACAGTGTCTATATTATCTTAGTATCTGATGCCTAATTTGGTGACAGGTTAAGGTTGAAGCTTGTGAGGCATTTATTTCTGTCACATAACAGGGCATAAATCATAATGGGGCAGCAGTTAGGTATGTCTCCTTATTTGAGGATGGATTTAAGAAGAGCAACAACAACTTTATTTATCACACATACACTTAAGCACAGTGAAATTCACCTCTGCATTGAACCCATCTGAAGCAGTGAACACACACATGCACACACACATGAGCAATGAGCACACATACATACCCAGAGCAGTGGGCAGCTATGCTACAGCGCCTGGGGAGCAGTTGGGGGTTAGGTGCCTTGCTCAAGGGCACTTCAGCCCAATACCACCCCCATGTTCACCTGCCATATGTCTTTGAACTGTGGGGGAAACCGGAGCACCCGGAGGAAACCCACACAGACACTGTGTCATGCTCTGCCTCGGACATCCACTCCGGAGATTACGGATTTCTCACGCCAGCGCCGATCCGGATCCGGGACAGGAACTCCTTCTCACCCGTATTCACTTCCTGGTTTTTACTGCTGTGTATAAATAAGCCGTTCTCAGGCCCCGTCCACATGAGTACGTGGCCTCACCCAATACGCTGTCATTTTGAAAAAAATCTCCGTAAACACGGCGTCGTTTCGATTCACTGGAAACGACCCAAAACGCTGTAGTACATATGCCAGGCCTGTATGTGGCACTGTGACGCCGCCACACCAATACACTAAAACCGGAAGAGAAGCCATGGAGCATGTGTATAAAGGTCACGCGCTGTTTACAAAACAAGCTCATAACACGAGAAGTTTTGTTGCTCCTTGCAGTAATATAAAAGCAGAAGGTTTTGTTGTAGCAGCCGTAATAGACTGAGTTGTTTCTGCAGTACGAGCGCAAGCCTGTAGTCCACCATTGTTGTTGTTATGACGCGTCTAGCGGCGGCGGCTGAGGTTAAAGGTTAGAGAGGCGGGGCTTATACGTCATCGTTTCTGAAAAAATCCGCTTCGCCGTCCAGGCTATCCGGTGTTTTAGGATTTTCCCACTCTGGGACCCGTTTTCAAAAAATACCGGTTTCACACCTCGAAAAAGCCAGCTCTGTCTGGACGCGAGGCCGAAACGATAAAGTATTTATGCGGATTCAACAAAAACGTACTCGTGTGGATGGGGCCTCAGACTCAGACTTTGCCAGAACGTCTCGTTTGCTTCTTTAGCTGTTTCTGTGCCTCTCTTGCTGTTCATGGTTATTCTCTCTAGTGACTTTTTCTTGTTCATGGTTTTTGCACTAGCATTCTTCTGGTTCATGGTGTTTTTTTGCATTAGGGTTATTTTTGATTCATAGTTTCTTGCACTAAGGGTCTTTTCTTGTTCATGGTTTTTTGCACCAGCGTTTTTGTCTTTTGCCTGTCTCATGTTTTTGTCAAGTTGTTTGTCTCATTTTGTCCAGACTATTTTTGCCATTTGTTTTTTGTCCTGTTTGTTTACTTTTTTGCCACACCCTTTCTTCCCTGATTTAAATCATATTATTTAATGGATTACTGTCTGTGTTCTGCTTGTGGATCTTAACTTCACCATACCTCCACCCCAGGGCTTTACATTAGCACCTGCCCACCCGCCAAATGCAGGTAAAATTTGGTTTTGGCGGGTAATGACTTTAGTCCCACTAGCCACTTTGGCGGGTGGTTTATTCTGTGGTATGACAATATATTTTAATTGTAGTTTTCTCTGAAGGCATCTGATATAATAAACTCATTGCAATGTAATATTACGCGCCCACAACTCCCATGAGCACCTGCATAAACATTCTGACAACGTGTTAGAATTGTTTAGAACGTTCGTTAACGTCTCAGACAAAATCAATGATACAGTAACCTGCGGTTAATGAACGACGCAACAAAGTTGCTGACGACTGACAAGCGCACTATGTGGTGGCATATAGCTGGAGTTTCAAACCTTGCTGCTCAGGAAAAAAGGGGCAGAGATGAGCAGGGCCGGAACCAGCATTTTAAAGGAACAGTCCACCGTATTTCCATAATGAAATATGCTCTTACCTGAATTGAGACGAGCTGCTCCGTACCTATCCGAGCTTTGCGCGACCTCCCAGTTAGTCAGACGCAGTCAGACGCGCTGTCACTCCTGTTAGCAATGTAGCTAGGCTCAGTATGGCCAACGGTATTTTTGGGGGCTGTAGTTAGATGCGACCAAACTCTTCCGTGTTTTTCCTGTTTACATAGGTTTATATGACCAGTGATATGAAACAAGTTCAGTTACACAAATTGAAACGTAGCGATTTTCTATGCTATGGAAAGTCCGCACTATAATGACAGGCGTACTAACACCTTCTGCGCGCTTCGGCAGCGCATTGATATCTGAGCTCCTTATCAATGCGCTGCCGAAGCATGCATATAAACCTATGTAAACAGGAAAAACGCGGAAGAGTTTGGTCGCATCTAACTACAGCCCCAAAAAATACCGTTGGCCATACTGAGCCTAGCTACATTGCTAACAGGAGTGACAGCGCGTCTGACTGCGTCTGACTAACTGGGAGGTCGCGCAAAGCTCGGATAGGTACGGAGCAGCTCGTCTCAATTCAGGTAAGAGCATATTTCATTATGGAAATATGGTGGACTGTTCCTTTAAAATCACAGAGGTCCGTGATGCACAAAGCGCGCGCCAAAAAATTTCCGCCATATTTAAATGAGACGAGTGAATTACACGTCACAAAAGAGATCTCATCTCATTATCTCTAGCCACTTTATCCTGTTCTACAGGGTCGCAGGCAAGCTGGAGCCTATCCCAGCTGACTACGGGTGAAAGGCAGGGTACACCCTGGACAAGTCACCAGGTCATCACAGGGCTGATACATAGACACAGACAACCATTCACACCTACAGTCAATTTAGAGTCACCAGTTAACCTAACCTGCATGTCTTTGGACTGTGGGGGAAACTGGACCACCCGGAGGAAACCCACGCGGACACGGAGAGAACATGCAAACTCCGCACAGAAAGGCCCTCGCCGGCCACGGGGCTTGAACCCGGACCTTCTTGCTGTGAGGCGACAGTGACAAAAGAGATCTATTCCTGAAATTACTTTTAATGGTTTTTGAACTTAATATCATCAGTTTTGAAAAAAAAATCATGTATGTAGCAAGAGTAAGAATAATTCAAGTTTGTTTAATGGTTTGATCTGGCCCAAGCAATGAGGACAAAAGATACCCTAACCAGAGGTGGAAAAATTGGATTGACAGAGTAAAAGTCCTGCTTAGGTTTTCCTTCTGCCTGTGCTCTCAACACAGGTGATTTCACCAATTAGCTCATCAACCTGGCTTAGGGGATGTGGTAATTAGGATCAGCTGGTTCATTGAATTGGCTGGAGCAAAAACGTGGCAGGGTTTTTACTTTCTGCACCCGGGTTTTTCCACCTCTGACCCTAACCATGTAGCCTATGGAACATTACATTACATTAACAATCTGGCATCCGTTACACCTACACACAAAAAAAAAAATTCTGGGAAAAAAAATCAGTATACACCACCATGTTTTAGGCAAAGTTATCCAAGCCAAACATAAGCTGAAACTTTCCACTCTATTGCTTTGGCTTATTGAATGATTTATTTTTAAAATCACAAACGAGGCAGGCTACAACTGCGCTGCTTTGAAAATGTCATTTTAACAGCTTCATGAAAGTATGCTGATGGTTACCATGGAAACCCTGTGTCTCCTGCACTGTGTTCCTCCCCCAAGTCGCACGCTCATTCGCTTTTGTGTTCTTGGTCTCAGAGCCGCGCACACCAAACACACAGAGAAGACAGAATCAACGTTTAACATAATTAAAAATGCACTTTTTACGGAGATGTTAATGACCAAGGTCCAGACCGCGGGGGCCTCAGAGCTGGCTACGGTCATGGAGATGAACAAGACGCTAATAGGAAGATAAGACAGTTCAATGGCAAATGGAAGTTCAGGCGAGATTGGCTAGTTCATAGCAAAACCGAAAATACCATGTACTGCGAAGACTGTAGAAAGTATGGCAAAGACAGGCACCAGTAATTTTAAACTCAAAACTATAAAGGACCACGAAAAGTCAAATGCACACATCGGTACTATAACATCAAAACCGGTGAAGACGGCTGGTTCACTACAGGACAGCATTGCTTTCAAGTCCCTGGCTGTCATGAAGTCGGCTGAGCTGGAGAGGATGGAGCTGCTGTTTAGAAACGTTCACGCGATTGGAAAGAAGTTGATCCCGCCCCAGCTATTAACTTATGGCCTGCTGGAAGCCTCAGGTCTCGAAGAGCATTTTTCATGGAGCATTCAGACTCATCTGATGATGAATGTAATGAGGACATTTAATGTCTCTCTCTACACATGTTCACACACACACACACACTATTAATAGATAATACATAATATACATAATACTTGATAATACACATAATACTTGCATATCAAAACATCAAATGTTTTTCAATGATAAAAGTTTTGAATTGGACTTTTAATATTAGAATCAGTTCAGTTGTACTGAATGTTATTTTTCATATTGATATTTCATATTGTAAGGGGCTTGAATTTGAGCTCAATAAACAGAATACTCTGTTTATATTTTTGTCTGAATTGGTTGCATGTCTTCATATAAGGAGCTACCTTAACAGCACTGAATACTTGAGTGCTACTGTAGAGATACATTATACGCTGCCATTCATAATTAAATCTAGATCTTCCAAACTTTAACGTATCATGGTGAAGAAAAAAATGCGATTTCCTGGCAACAAAATTGTGGCTAGTGAAAAGGCTGAATGGCTAGTGACTCAGGAAAACCACTAACCACAGTGGCCGGTGAGCAAAAAAGTTAATGTAAAGCCCTGCTCCACCCACCCTAACACCAACAAGACCTACAACAAATTACCCAGAACCTCGCCACCCTGTCCAATGCACTCAACCTTCTCACCATGCAGATGCAGCACTGTCAAGCCGTGCCTACCCCTGCTCAGCCGTCTCCTACTTCAGCTCCTGCCACCGCCTTTCTCTACAAACCGAGACTTCCAGAGCATCAGCCCTACAATGGAGAACCAGGTACTTGCAGATTGTTTTTGTCTCAATGTTCGTTGATCCTAGAGCTGCAACCTCTAGCCTTCCCCACAGAATGCTCCCGGGTAGCATCTACAATAACGCTCCTCCCTGGCAAGGCCAGAGAGTGGGGAACAGCGGTCTGGGATGCCAATGCACCCTTTTGTTCCAGTTTCAAGGATTTCTCTGAGGAGATGAAGCGAACTTTCGACCGATTTCTGTCCGGCCAGGAGGTGGCCAGAGAGCCCATGGAGCTGCAGCAGGGGTCCCGGTCTACCTCGGATTACGCCATTGCATTCCGGACGTTGGCAGCTTCATCCGATTGGAATGAGAATGCCCAGATCGATGCGTTCCTGCACGGCTTGTCCGACGCCATCAAGGACGAATTGGTATCGTGGGAACTGCCATCAAACCTCTCCAGCCTCATGGACCTCACCAACCACATCGATGCTCGGATCCAGCAATGGAGGAGAGATAAGAACCGCCACAGACTCACCTCCTCTCCACCTCCTGCCGCGTCCATTGAACCCATGCAGGTAGACCGGGTTCGGTTGTCAGCGGAGGAACAACATCGCCGGTGGAGCACGGGGGCCTGCTTCTACTGCGGTCAGCTGGGACACATCTGCAGAGCCTGCCGGCTAAAAGGACGAGCCCACCAGTGACTCAAGGGGCCCTGGTGGGCAACGCTCGGAACCAGTCCCCCACTAATCATCCGCTACTTCCTGTCATCATTATCTGTGACAACCAGCATCACCACCTCCAGGCCCTCGTTGACTCAGGGGCGGACAGGAACCTGATCTGCTCCGCCACTGCCAATCATCTGGGAATCCCGCTACATGCTCTTGATGTCCCTCTCACTGTCCTGACATTCAATGGCACTGGCTTGACCAGCATCACCCACCTTACCACCCTGCTCACCCTAAGGATTTCCAGTAACCACTCAGAAACCATCCAGCTTCACATCATGAACAACTCCCACATACCCATCGTCCTAGGATTACCATGGTTAATGCAGCACAATCCCAACCTTAACTGGACTAATAACACCATCCTAGGCTGGAGTTCTTTCTGCCTGGCCTCCTGTCTGAACTCTGCTCTGCCTCCTGCCAAACCACCACAGTCCTCAGCTAGCGAGTTTCCCAACCTCTCTCACATGCCTCCAGAATATCTGGACCTTAAGCTAGTTTTCAGTAAGACCTGAGCAGTGTCCCTCCCTCCTCACAGACCTTACGACTGTGGTATTGACCTCCTGCCCGGGACAGCGCCACCCAAGGGACGTCTCTCTTTCTCCTGCCGAAAGACAAGCCATGGAAAAGTACATCATCAAATCACTGGCAGCTGGGATCATCTGCCCTTCCTCCTCCCCAGCAGGGGCGGGGTTCTTCTTCGTTGAAAAGAAGGACAAGTCACTCCGCCCCTGCATTGACTATCGGGGTCTCAACGCCATCACAGTCAAGAACCACTACCCACTACCGCTCATGACCATGACTTTTGAACTACTCCAGGGAGCCAAGGTATTAACTAAGCTAGATCTATGCAATGCATATCATCTCATCAGGATCAGGGAGGGGGACGAGTGGAAGACGGCCTTTAACACCACCACTGGTCACTACGAGTACCTCGTGGTCCCTTTCGGCCTGACCAACGTGCCCACAGTTGTCCAGGCACTCATTAATGACGTCTTAAGGGACTTCCTAAACATCTTCGTTTTCATATACCTGGATGACATCCTCATCTTCTCCCGCTCCCTGGAGGAACATCGGGGTCACGTCCGGCAGGTCCTCCAGCGCCTGCTAGAGAACAAGTTGTTCATCAAGGCAGAAAAGAGCGAATTTCACCAGAGCTCTGTCTCGTTTCTGGGATTCATCATTTCCCCAGCAAGGATCCAGATGGATCCCCTCAAGCTTGAGGCAGTTGCCGATTGGCCCACCCCATCTTTGAGACGAGAGCTCCAGCGCTTCCTAGGATTCACCAACTTCTACAGGCGCTTCATTCGCAACTTCAGCACAGTGGTCAGACCTCTCTCAGCCCTGATCTTGACCAAGACCCAATTCAAGTGGGGGGAGAAAGCAGAGAAAGCCTTTTCCATGCTCAAGCACAGGTTTACCACAGCACCCATTCTCACCATACCCGATCCAACCAAGCAGTTTATTGTCGAGGTCAATGCTTCTGAGTCAGGGGTTGGAGCTATACTTTCCCAGAGGGCCAGTGGCGACAAGGTCCACCTATGCTCCTTCTTCTCCCGCCGGCTATCCCCAGCCGACCGGAATTATGACATCAGCTACCAAGAACTATTGGCTGTTAAACTAGCCTTGGAGGAGTGGAGGCACTGGCTCAAGGGGTCGGAGTTCCCCTTCCTAGTCTGAACCGACCATAAGAATCTGGAGTACCTCAAGTCCACCAAATGCCTTAATTCCCGTCAAGCCTGTTGGTCTCTCTTCTTCTCCCGGTTCAACTTCATGCTTTCCTACCGCCCAGGCTCCAAGAACGGCAAACCCGACGCCCTGTCCAGGATGTTCTCCTCCCACCAAGAGGAGTCCAAGCTGCCCGAGACCATCCTTCCTCCACGCTGCCTGGTGGGAGCCGCCATTCTAGAGGTTGAGACGCTCGTGCAGAAGGCCCTGGAGCAGGACCCTGGTGAAGGTAACCCCAACAACATTCCTCCTAACCATCTGTTTGTTCCCAGTCCTGTGCGAACCCAGGTGCTGCAGTGGGGTCATGGCTCCAAGCTGGCCTGTCATCTGGGAGCCGCCTGAACCCTGGCACTCATCCAGCAACACTTTTGGTGGCCATCCATCAAGAAGGACATCCAGGAGTTTGTGGCAGCCTACGGCGCATGCTCCCAGAACAAGACAGCCAATCAACCCCCTGCCAGCTTGCTAAGACCCCTCCCGACTCCACATTGACCTTGGTCTCACATTGCCCTGGACTTCGTCACAGGACTCCCCAACTCAGGTGGCAACACATGCATTCTCACTGTCATTGACCATTTTCCAAGACTGTTCATTTCATCCCTCTGCCCAAGCTCCCCTCGGCCAAAGAAACCATTGAACTACTCATCCAGCACATTTTCCGTCTACATGGACTGCCCACTGACATCGTTTCTGACCAGGGTCCTCCGTTCACTGTGCAATTCTGGAGGACTTTCTGCAAACTCATTGGGCCCACCTGTAGTCTCTCCTCAGGCTTCCACCCACAAACCAATGGCCAGGCAGAATGGACAAACCAGGCTTTGAAGGTTGCACTCAGGTGCATGGCATCCAGGGATGCCGGTTCTTGGTACCTACTCTGGATCGAGTACACTCATAACACTCTTCCCTCATCTGCCATAGGTCTCTCACCCTTCCAGTGCTCCCTAGGTTACCAACCACCACTCTTCCCCAACCAAGAGGAGGAGGTCACTGTACCCTCTGCCCAGATCTTCATACGCTGCTGCAGGAGGACGTGGCCATTGGCCCAGAGAAAACTCATTCACTCTGCCCTAGCATCCAACAGGCAGGCCAACAAATGCCGCTCTAAGGCGCCCACTTACTGGGTGGGGCAACGAGTCATGCTCTCCACACGCCATCTGCCACTCAGAACTGTCTCCCGCAAGCTGGCTCCCAGGTACCTAGGACCCTTCCTCATCAAAAAGGTAATCAACCCATGTTTCGTCAGACTGGCACGTGACACATCCACCCCACATTCTACAGCTTAAACCTCTGGTCTCTAGTTCGAACCCAGGACCTTCTTGCTGTGAGGTGACAGTGCTAAACACTATATCACCATGCCACCCTTACCTGACTTAGATCATCAAGTTGTCACTATGTGGCTTCTCAGTTCCCCCAGCTCATCTCTTCTTCACACCCATTGGTAAAAACTTCCCTTTTCTTCATGCACCTATTACAATTACAGTGTTGCTACAACTGTTAAACCATAGCAATCTATGATAACAACCAATTAACACTATAGCAACCTAGAAACCAAGGTTTATGCTGCTTGTCCTTTAGCATCACAAACAGGTCCAGTGCAACCAGAACCATACTGACTTCCCCAGTGACTAAGGCTGTAACAAGCCCCATTGGCACTGTTAATGCATGCTCAGTGCCACAGGATCTGTATGGAATTCTCATGCCACATAAACCTGCCTGCTTAACACAACCAAAAACATACATTCATTCATGCCTGACACAAGCATAAATCTCCCCTATCTAAAATATTAGATCATCAGGTGGTTCCCTATGTGGCTTCTGGGTTCCTCCAACTCTTGTCTCTTCTTCACAGCCATAGCAATAAACTTCCTTCTTCTGCTACTTTGAAGAGATTATTTAGGACTTTTTTTTTATATTTTCACTGATCTGAAGCCAATGTCTCTCAAGAAGTGCTTTGTTGAGAGGCTCACAAAGCCAAGGCAGCCAATTTCTACTGAATAATTGTTTCTCTCCAGTCTTTGCCTTGGTATTCTGCCACTAGCTCAGTATACCACAACTTTTACCTTTCATATGCTTCCTGGATGCCCTCTTCCCATGGAATTGTCAAGAATGAAACGTACTGCTTTAAAATAAAAAAGACAAAACTCATAGACAAATCATAGAATTTTAAAAACACACTTGTAGCCAGTGGGATTAAATGGCTAATTCATTAATTCATCTTGTTATGGCTAAAGAGGTTAGATCTTCATTTATCTTTACCCAATCTCAGTCTTTGAGTGAACTGAAAGATTTAGGGCCATTAAATATGTGAACTGAATAGCAACTTTTTGTTTGTATTCAATTTTATTTGGGTTTTTAACGTACACCAAATGTTTGCTACACTGATTAGAATCACTGTGTGTTCATTCATCACCCCAGAAAGGAGAATGGCAGCAATGTAATTTCACATCAAGTGCAATGATGTGCCGCTGGTGTAGCAACTTGAGTCCTGTTAATGTAACCCTGGGGACCAGTTATACAGGGTGGAGATTTACATCCCAAACAAACACACCTCTACTCAACAAACCGAGGCGGTTCCTTCTAAACAGTGTGTGTTTACACGATTATTGCTCTTGCAGTGATAGCTGGCAATTAATTAGGTGCAGACAGCAAACCTAAATTGATTGAAAAAGCAAAGAATAACTTTGTGGTAAGTGTATGCTATTTCATACATCAGATAATATTTCTGATTCAAACAATACACCTTTCACAATTAGTGAAGAATCACATCAAGTAATGGTTGTGCCGTTTGCTTCACTTTTTCTGTATAGGAGGCATTTCTTCACAGTTTTGTGGATTTAAAGTGAATTCTTAGCTTCTATTGCATTTCTCATCTTTTGAGACAAAAGCTTTGTCTCAGGAACTTTTTCATAAGGGATCCTTCTGAAAATCCTTTCTTTTATGATCATGTTGGCAGTTGCTGTTGTTATGAAAACTGAACTCCATCAAAACAAAAAAATGCCCTTTCTAAGCAAGTAAAATATATTTATTAGCTTTTATTTTATATATATATATATATATATATATATATATATATATATATATATATATATATATATATATATATATAAAATCACTAGTTCTTTATAATTACTCAAACAAAACTTTAAGGCAGCTGAGGGATTTTCTCAGTGAGGTGTTGAAACAGAATTATCATGAAGGCCTCTATTTTCAGGAACAGGAAACGCAGGAGCGTTACATAATTTTTTATATCTGTGAACATTACTGCATGCAGTAACGTGGTGTGGAGTGACACAAAATGTTTTTCTTTCTTAAAAAAAAGCGGGGGGAGGGGTGTTGAATTAATATATAATCAAGAGGTGTGGTTAAGTGTGTTTTGCAAAATCCAATCAGACCAGTTCCTCATTGTGTTTTAAGAAGCACAGTGACATTCTTATAATGCCATAAAAATAGATAAGAATACACAAGAAGGAAAGTAAGAATATACACAGATCTTTCATAGATTTTTAGTTACTGAAAAAAGGTCGACAGAACTTTCAGGAAATACATTTTCTGCCTTTATCACTAGATTATATGTAGTTAGTTTAGTGGTAACAAACACAAAGACTTTGATACAACTGCAAAACAATTCACAATCATTTTAATACAATGAAGGGATTAAGTATACAAATATTACACTAATGCATAGAACAAAATGCATTAAAGTGAAAACATGATGAAATTCAAGGAATAAAAGGAATAACACCAGTGCATGCTGCAGACACATAGAGAGTCCATATTGTTCCCCTTGGCATGGCTTCTTGCCATAAAATTACAAGATTAGTATTATATTCTGGCATCTAGGTTTGCAGTTTGTTTCCAAAACATAATAAATGCCAAATTTGCACTGTGTTTTTATAATTGTGACTGAATGCTTATGGATCATGATATGCCCAATTATGTCTAATCACACTGCAAGCAAACACGTCCTTTTCGGGGTTAAAAAAGTAGTGATTTCTGCTAAATTTTCTGCTTTATTAAAATATCACTACATATGGCAGAAATAGAGATCCCGTGCAGGAAAGCTTTATCTAATTTGCTTCATGCAGCTCCAACACTGAAAACCATTTCACACTTTCACAGTTTTATATATAGTGTGTAGGAGTGTGTAGGGTGACTTGGACTTTGGCAATGGAGAAATTATCTTTTAAGAGATAAGTATTGAAAGACAATCCCAATAAATATTCTGGAAAGACTGTCTAACTTTGTGTGAAGTGAAATACTAACAACATTGCTAACTTATAGAAACTGGTTATTTTAATACAGGAATGTTATTATGTGTCCTGTGTATAAAACCTTCATGTGAGTGAAAAGTGCAGCATGACATTTGGATGCATGTTTTTATGACACATCTCATAGCTCATTGAAACACTCATGTGAAACTAAAAGTTTCATAAACGCTTTCACTGTGAATTGGCCTTTGTTACAAATAAAATAATTAAAGGTAGACTGCCTTTCAGATTTTTCAAGTTTAGGTCATAAAAAGAATTTTCCCTGACACCCAATTATTTTTGTTTAGTGGACCGAAAGCTACTGAATTCGAATCATAGACTTCCAATTTTATTACTTTTATTTATTTTTTTAATAGAACAATTAATGAATTTAGGGCCACATGGCCCTAAATTCTCTGCTATTTTTTTTTTTTTTTGCTTCATGCATTATGTGGTGGGCTTTCCCATTCACGCAAGGCATTGTGGGATACAAATTTGAAACAGGAGAGAAAAATGGAGGACATGAGTGTGCGAATGAAACATGAAGGACTGATTACAGTAACGGAAAGCGAAAAGAAAAGACGTTATGTTGTGAAGGAAAGGAAACGCAGGACCAAACTAATAAATATCAGCGGTCAGCGAGCACCTCGGTGTGATCAGCTGTTCGTTTAGCGACAGAATGATATAACTGTCAGTGCACAGTCAAAGGTAAACCTGTAGATGGCAGTAATGCAACACTGGATGCCAGCTGCCGTAAAACCCTAAAGGTGAAGAAGAAATCAACGACTAAGGTAAGTGTGCACATGCCACTGAGCTCTATATTAAATCTGGAGAGCTCATAGCATATTCCCTGCTGTAGAAATGAGTGAAGCTATCTGGCCCCCATATTACCACTCCCATCACGTGTATTTGGCTGATGTGTTAAACCATGGTATCCGATCAAATTTGCCCCAAGAAAGGTATCTTCTGACTTTTTTCCCCTTTCTTTACCTCCTCTTATTTTCTCAACTTTACCTACATTCCTTACATATCTTTATAGCGCTCCCCTTCACTGTTATTGTTTTTTTTTCTTTTTCAGTTCAGTCGCTGACAGATTTTTTTAATGACTTTTAATGACTCTTTTTTACAACTATAATTATTTTTATGGAGATTATTTCAGTTTTTCTCTTATACAGTATACCTTTCTCTTTCATATATTTCTTCTTATATATATATATATATATATATATATATATATATATATATATATATATATATATATATAAAGGAAGAAGAAATGTATGAAAGAGAAATGTTATATAATATATATAATATTATAATAAAATAAATAATATATATTTATTTTAGATTATTATATTACACATATAGAGCAGTGGCTCCAATTATTGACACCTTAACGATCTTTTGGCCATTGCAAAAGTAGAAAGACTTTCAGTACGTAAATTGTGCATGAATAGTTCAAACTTCCACTGGAAAAAAAAATGAGTTGATTCCTGATTACTTAGCGTATTAGATCATGTGACACCATTTCACAGGTATTGACACCATTGTCCACAGTTATAGACACTGTTCGACAATTATCGACACCCAGATGATTATTTATTTAAAAAAATAATAATCAATATATGGTATTAAGTTAACAAAACATAGTTTTTATTTAAAATTTGTTTTACATAGACTTACACTTGTGGTCAGAAGTTTACATACAGTGACATGACTGTTGTCTTGGAAATGAATGTCATGGCAATATTTCAGTAATTTCTTTGAACTGTTCTTTTTCTGTGGCAGAATAATTGTACAGCATACATCTTTAATTAGGGCGGCACGGTGGTGTAGTGGTTAGCGCTGTCGCCTCACAGCAAGAAGGTCCTAGGTTTGAGCCCCGTGGCCGGCGAGGGCCTTTCTGTGCGGAGTTTGCATGTTCTCCCTGTGTCCGCGTGGGTTTCCTCCGGGTGCTCCGGTTTCCCCCACAGTCCAAAGACATGCAGGTTAGGTTAACTGGTGACTCTAAATTGACCGTAGGTGTGAATGTGAGTGTGAATGGTTGTCTGTGTCTATGTGTCAGCCCTGTGATGACCTGGCGACTTGTCCAGGGTGTACCCCACCTTTCGCCCGTAGTCAGCTGGGATAGGCTCCAGCTTGCCTGCGACCCTGTAGAACAGGATAAAGCAGCTAGAGATAATGAGATGAGATGAGACATCTTTAATTAAAAAACACTAGAATTTGGTGGACAAGTTTTAATTTTCTTTGGGTTTTCTGAAATCAACACAGGGTCAAAATTATACATACAGAGTCAAAAATTTACATATGCTCACTTAGATTATTAATTTAGAGGTGTTGAAACTTCCAAAATATCTCATCTTGCCAAGGCTGAGGCCTCTTAATTTCCTGTTAATGATCATGATTGACTACAGCTGGTAGCTTCTCTGTGCCTTCATAAAAAGGGTTTGTTTACAGCACTCATTGGATTGACCAACACACAGTAAAATGGGAAAGTCCAAGGAGCTCATTGCAGATCTGAGAAAGAGGATCGGAGATATACACAACTTCGGAATGTCTCTTGGAGCCATTTCTAAAAAAAACTGCAAATTCTACAATCAGTTCAAACAATTGTATGCAAGTTATTGTGAGGTGTAGTCACTTTGCCAAGCCACTTTGCTTCAAGAAAGCCAAAACTGTCACGCTCAGCTGAAAATAAATTGGTTTGGATGGTCAGGAACAAACTGGGAACCACCATGACACAGCCCTGACATGAACTGGAAGCTGATGGATAGCTGTCTATAGTTCAGATCACCATGGACTAAGAAGCTACTATCCAAGAAATAACTCCCTGCTCCAAAATTGACATCTTCAAGCTTAACTAAAGTTTGAAGCTGATGACAGACAAAGAAAAAAGCCTTCTGGAAGATAGCTGTATGGTCAAATGAGACAAAGATTGAGTTGTTTGGCCACAATGACCACCATGTACAGAGAGACACTGTACCAGCTGGTGGTGGTGGCAGGATCATCATGCTCTGGGGATGTTTTGCTGCCATTGGAACTGGTTCATTGCACAAAGTGGATGGAATAATGAAGGAGGACTACCTCAGAATTCTTCAGCATAAACCATCAGAAACTTGAACAAAACTTGGGACTTGGGAGTTACAACAGGACAATGGACCCAAACATGCATCAGAGCTGGTTGTGGAGGATAAAGCAGGCTAACATTAAGCTTAAAACAAGTCCTGACTTCAACCCTATATTGAAAATATATGGACCGTGCTTATAAGTTCAGTCCATGCCAAGAAAAAAAAATTTAATTGAACTCTACCAATTCTACCACGAAGAGTCATGAAATATCCAATCAGAATTCTGCCAGAAGCTTGCTCATGGTAAACAAAAATGTTTGGTTGAGGTGAATCTTGGGAAGAGATGTTTTACCCAAATATTAGGTGTGCTGTATGTATATTTTTGACCCTGTATGTATAATTTTGACCTTGTGTTGATTTCAGAAAACCCACAGAAAATTAAAACTTGTGTACCAAATTCTAGTGGGGGTTTTTTGTAATTAAAGATGTATGCTGTACATTCTGCCACAGAAAAAGAACAGTTCAAAGAAATTACTGAAAGCCCAAATATTGGCATGACATTCATATCCAAGATGACATTCATGTCACTGTATGTAAACTTCCGACTACAACTGTATATTCAGAACAA